>NW_027497080.1:0-190905 GCF_021521415.1 Bidens hawaiensis | reverse complement strand
CGAATTTATGATCCGATTCAGTGGTTCGACCCATACTCAGTTTTTCCTCCGGCTCGTGCACTACCCCCTTTGGCAATACGACCAAAATTTCGAACGGGCCACGGGGTGGCTTGAGGGCATAATTATTGATCCGATTTATTCTTAGGGTCATAAAATATTGTATGGCAGTCTCCTAGACCGAATTTATTATCCGATTCAGTGGTTCGACCCATACTCAGTTTTTCCTCCGGCTCGTGTACTACCCCCTTTAGCAATACGACCAAAATTTCGAACGGGACACGGGGTGGCTTGAGGGCATAATTATTGATCCGATTCTTTATTAGAGTCATAAAATATTGTATGGCAGTCTCCTAGACCGAATTTATGATCATATTCAGTGGTTCGACCCATACTCAGTTTTTTCCTCCGGCTCGTGTACTACCCCCTTTGGCAATACGATCAAAATTTCGAACGGACCACGGGGTGGCGTGAGGGCATAATTATTGATCTGATTCTTTCTTTGAGTCATAAAATATTGTATGGCAGTCTCCTAGACCGAATTTATGATCCGATTCGACCCGTACTCAGTTTTTCCTCTGGCTCATGTAATACCCCCTTTGGCAATACGACCAAAATTTCGAACGGGCCACGGGGTGGCTTGAGGGCCTAATTATTGATCTGATTCTTTCTTAGGGTCATAAAATATTGTATGGCAGTCTCTTAGACCTAATTTATGATCCGATTAAGTGGTTCGACCCATACTCAGTTTTCTCCTCCGGCTCGTGTACTACCCCATTTAGCAATACAACCAAAATTTCGAAAGGGCCACGGGGTGGCTTGAGGGCATAATTATTGATCCGATTATTTCTTAGGGTCATAAAATATTGTATGGCAGTCTCTTAGACCAATTTATGATCGGATTCAGTGGTTCGACCCATGCTCAGTATTTTCCTCCGGTTCGTGTACTATCCCCTTTGGCAATACGACCAAAATTTTGAACGGGCCACGGGGTGGCGTGAGGGCATAATTATTGATCCGATTCTTTCTAAGGGTCATAAAATATTGTATGGTAGTCTCCTAGACTGAATTTATGATCCGATTCAGTGGTTCGACCCATACTCAGTTTTTTCCTCCGGCTCGTGTACTACCCCCTTTGGCAATACGATCAAAATTTCGAACGGGCCACGGGGTGGCGTGTGGGCATAATTATTGATCTGATTCTTTCTTAGGGTCATAAAATATTGTATGGCAGTCACCTAGACCGAATTTATGATCCGATTCAGTGGTTCGACCCATACTCAGTTTTTTCCTCCGGCTTGTGTACTACCTCTTTTGGCAATACGACCAAAATTTCGAACGGGCCAAGGGGTGGCGTGAGGGCATTATTATTGATCCGATTCTTTCTTAGGGTCATAAAAAATTGTAAGACAGTCTCCTAGACCGAATTTATGATCCGATTCAGTGGTTCGACCCATACACAGTTTTTCCTCCGGCTCGTGCACTACCCCCTTTGGCAATACGACCAAAATTTCGAACGGGCCACGGGGTGGCTTGAGGGCATAATTATTGATCCGATTCTTTCTTAGGGTCATAAAATATTGTATGGCAATCTCCTAGACCGAATTTATGATCCGATTCAGTGTTTCGACCCATACTCAGTTTTTTCCTACGGCTCGTGTACTACCCCCTTTGGCAATACGACCAAAATTTCGAACGGGACACGGGGTGGCTTGAGGGCATAATTATTGATCCGAATCTTTATTAGAGTCAATAAATATTGTATGGCAGTCTCCTAAACCGAATTTATGATCCTATTCAGTGGTTCGACCCATACTCAGTTTTTTCCTCCGGCTCGTGTACTACCCCCCTTGGCAATACGATCAAAATTTCGAACGGGCCACGGGGTGGCGTGAGGGCATAATTATTGATCTGATTCTTTCTTTGAGTCATAAAATATTGTATGGCAGTCTCCTAGACCGAATTTATGATCCGATTCGACCCGTACTCAGTTTTTCCTCTGGCTCATGTAATACCACCTTTGGCAATACGACCAAAATTTCGAACGGGCCACGGGGTGGCGTGAGGGCATAATTATTGATCCTATTCTTTCTTAGGGTCATAAAATATTGTATGGCAGTCTTCTAGACCGAATTTATGATCCGATTCAGTGGTTCGACCCATACTTGGTTTTTTCCTCCGGCTCGTGTACTACCCCCTTTGGCAATACGATTAAAATTTCGAACGGGCCACGGGGTGGCGTGAGGGCATAATTATTGATTGGGTTCTTTTTTAGAGTCATAAAATATTGTATGGCAGTCTCCTAGACCGAATTTATGATCCGATTCAGTGGTTCGACCCATGCTCAGTATTTTCCTTCGGTTCGTGTACTACTCCCTTTGGCAATACGACCAAAATTTTGAACGGGCCACGGGGTGGCGTGAGGGCATAATTATTGATCCGATTCTTTCTAAGGGTCATAAAATATTGAATGGCAGTCTCCTAGACCGAATTTATGATCCGATTCAGTGGTTCGACCCATACTCAGTTTTTTCCTCCGGCTCGTGTACTACCCCCTTTGGCAATATGATCAAAATTTCGAACGGGCCACGGGGTGGCGTGTGGGCATAATTATTGATCTGATTATTTCTTTGAGTCATAAAATATTGTATGGTAGTCTCCTAGAGCGAATTTATGATCCGATTCAGTGGTTCGACCCGTACTCAGTTTTTTCCTCTAGCTCGTGTAATACCCCCTTTGGCAATACGACCAAAATTTCGAACGGGCCACGGGGTGGCTTGAGGGCATAATTATTGATCTGATTCTTTCTTAGGGTCATAAAATATTGTATGGCAGTCTATTAGACCTAATTTATGATCCGATTCAGTGGTTCGACCCATACTCAGTTTTTTCCTCTGGCTCGTGTACTACCCCCTTTGGCAATACGATCAAAATTTTGAACGGGCCACGGGGTGGCGTGAGGGCATAATTATTGATCCGATTCTTTCTTAGGGTCATAAAATATTGTATGGCAGTCTTCTAGACCGAATTTATGATCCAATTCAGTGGTTCGACCCATCCTCAGTTTTTTCCTCTGGCTCGTGTAATACCCCCTTTGGCAATACGACCAAAATTTCGAACGGGTCACGGGGTGGCTTGAGGGCATAATTATTGATCCGATTCTTTCTTAGGGTCATAAAATATTGTATGGCAGTCTGTTAGACCTAATTTATGATCCGATTCAGTGGTTCGACCCATACTCAGTTTTTTCCTCCGGCTCGTGTACTACCCCCTTTGGCAATACGACCAAAATTTCGAACGGGCCACGGGGTGGCTTGAGGGCATAATTATTGATCCGATTCTTTCTTAGGGTCATAAAATATTGTATGGCAGTCTTCTAGACCGAATTTATGATCCGATTCAGTGGTTCTACCCATACTTGGTTTTTTCATCCGGCTCGTGTACTACCCCCTTTGGCAATACGATGAAAATTTCGAACGGGCCACGGGGTGGCGTGAGGGCATAATTATTGATCCGAATCTTTCTTAGGGTCATAAAATATTGTATGGCAGTCTTCTTGACCGAATTTATGATCCGATTTAGTGGTTCCACCCATCATCAGTTTTTTCCTCCGGCTCGTGTACTACCCTCTTTGGCAATACGACCAAAATTTCGAACGGGCCACGGGGTTGCTTGAGGGCATAATTATTGATCCGATTCTCTCTTAGGGTCATAAAATATTGTATGGCAGTCTCTTAGACCTAATTTATGATCCGATTCAGTGGTTCGACCCATACTCAGTTTTTTCCTCCGGCTCGTGTACAACCCCCTTTGTCAATACGATCAAAATTTCGAACGGGCCACGTGGTGGCGTGAGGGCATAATTATGTGTCTGATTTTTTCTTAGAGTCATAAAATATTGTATGGCAGTCTCCTGGACCGAATTTATGATCCGATTCAGTGGTTCGACCCATACTCGGTTTTTTTCTCAGGCTCGTGTACTACCCCCTTTGGCAATACGACCAAAATTTCGAACGGGCCACGGGGTGGCGTGAGGGCATAATTATTGATCCGATTCTTTCTTAGGGTCATAAAATATTGTATGGCAGTCTCCTTGACCGAATTTATGATCCGATTCTGTGGTTCAACCCATACTTGGTTTTTTCCTCCGGCTCGCGTACTACCCCCTTTGGCAATACGATTAAAATTTCGAAAGGGCCACGGGGTGGCCTGCGGGCATAATTATTGATCCGATTCTTTCTTAGGGTCATAAAATATTGTATGGCTGTCTCTTAGACCTAATTTAAGATCCGATTCAGTGGTTCGACCCATACTCAGTTTTTCCTCCGGCTCGTGTACTACCCCCTTTAGCAATACTGGCAAAATTTCGAACGGGCCACGGGGTGGTGTGAGGGCATAATTATTGATCTGATTCTTTCTTAGGGTCATTAAATAATGTATGGCAGTCTCCTAAACCGAATTTATGATCCGATTTAGTGGTTCGACCCATACTCAAGTTTCCTCCGGCTCATGTACTACCCCCTTTGGAAATACTAGCAAAATTTAGAACGGGCCACGGGGGTGGCGTGAGGGCATAATTATTGATCCGATTCTTTCTTAGATTCATAAAATAATGTGTGGCAGTCTCCTAGACCGAATTTATGATCCGATTCAGTGGTTCTACCCATATTCAGTTTTTTCCTCCGGCTCGTGTACTACCCCTTTTGGCAATACGACCAAAATTTCGGAAGGGCCACGGGGGTGGCGTGAGAGCATAATTATTGATCCGATTCTTTCTTAGGGTCATAAAATATTGTATGGCAGTCTCCTAGACCGAATTTATGATCCGATTCAGTGGTTCGACCCATACTCAGTTTTTCCTCCGGCTCGTGTACTACCCCCTTTGGCAATACGACCAAAATTTCGAACGGGCCACGGGGTTGCTTGAGGGCATAATTATTGATCCGATTCTTTCTTAGTGTCATAAAATATTGTATGGCAGTCTCTTATACCTAATTTATGATCCGATTCAGTGATTCGACCCATACTCAGTTTTTCCTCCGGCTCGTGTACTACCCCCTTTGGAAATACTGCAAAATTTAAAACGGGCCACAGGGTGGCGTGAGGGCATACTTATTGATCCGATTCTTTCTTAGAGTCATAAAATATTGTATGGCAGTCTCCTAGACCGAATTTATGATCCGATTCAGTGGTTCTACCCATACTCAGTATTTTCCTCTGGCTCGTGTACTACCCCTTTGGCAATACGACCAAAATTTCGGAAGGGCCACAGGGTGGCGTGAGGGCATAATTATTGATCCCATTCTTTCTTAGGGTCATAAAATATTGTATGGCAGTCTCCTAGACCGAATTTATGATCCGATTCAGTGGTTCGACCCATACTCAGTTTTTCCACCGGCTCTTGTACTACCCCCTTTGGCAATACGACCAAAATTTCGGAAGGGCCACGGGGTGGCGTGAGAGCATAATTATTTATCCGATTCTTTCTTAGGGTCATAAAATATTGTATGGCAGTCTCTTATACCTAATTTATGATCCGATTCAGTGATTCGACCCATACTCAGTTTTTCCTCCGGCTCGTGTACGACCCCCTTTGGAAATACTGGCAAAATTTAGAACGGGCCACGGGGGTGGCGTGAGGGCATAATTATTGATCTGATTCTTTCTTAGAGTCATAAAATATTGTATGGCAGTCTCCTAAACCGAATTTATGATCCGATTCAGTGGTTCGACCCATACTCAGTTTTTTCCTCTAGCTCGTGTAATACCCCCTTTCGCAATACGACCAAAATTTCGAACGGGCCACGGGGTGGCTTGAGGGCATAATTATTGATCCGATTCTTTCTTAGGGTCATAAAATATTGTATGGCAGTCTTCTAGACCTAATTTATGATCCGATTCAGTGGTTCTACCCATACTTGGTTTTTTCATCCGGCTCGTGTACTACCCCCTTTGGCAATACGATGAAAATTTCGAACGGGCCACGGGGTGGCGTGAGGGCATAATTATTGATCCGAATCTTTCTTAGGGTCATAAAATATTGTATGGCAGTCTTCTTGACCGAATTTATGATCCGATTTAGTGGTTCCACCCAATATCAGTTTTTTCCTCCGGCTCGTGTACTACCCTCTTTGGCAATACGACCAAAATTTCGAACGGGCCACGGGGTTGCTTGAGGGCATAATTATTGATCCGATTCTTTCTTAGGGTCATAAAATATTGTATGGCAGTCTCTTAGACCTAATTTATGATCCGATTCAGTGGTTCGACCCATACTCAGTTTTTTCCTCCGGCTCGTGTACAACCCCCTTTGTCAATACGATCAAAATTTTGAACGGGCCACGTGGTGGCGTGAGGGCATAATTATTTGTCTGATTTTTTCTTAGAGTCATAAAATATTGTATGGCAGTCTCCTGGACCGAATTTATGATCTGATTCAGTGGTTCGACCCATACTCAGTTTTTCCTCCGGCTCGTGTACTACCCTCTCTGGCAATACTGGCAAAATTTCGAACGGGCCACGGGCTGGTGTGAGGGCATAATTATTGATCCGATTCTTTCTTAGGGTCATAAAATATTGTATGGCAGTCTCCTAGACCGAATTTATGATCCGATTCAGTGGTTCGACCCATACTCGGTTTTTTTCCTCAGGCTCGTGTACTACCCCCTTTGGCAATACGACCAAAATTTCGAACGGGCCACGGGGTGGCGTGAGGGCATAATTATTGATCCGATTCTTTCTTAGGGTCATAAAATATTGTATGGCAGTCTCCTTGACCGAATTTATGATCCGATTCTGTGGATCGACCCATACTTTGTTTTTTCCTCCGGCTCGTGTACTACCCCCTTTGGCAATACTAGCAAAATTTCGAACGGGCCACGGGGTGGTGTGAAGGCATAATTATTGATCCGATTCTTTCTTAGGGTCATAAAATATTGTATGGCAGTCTCCTAGACCGAATTTATGATCCGATTCAGTGGTTCGACCCATACTCGGTTTTTTTTCCTCAGGCTCGTGTACTACCCCCTTTGGCAATACGACCAAAATTTCGAACGGGCCACGGGGTGGCGTGAGGGCATAATTATTGATCCGATTCTTTCTTAGGGTCATAAAATATTTTATGACAGTCTCCTTGACCGAATTTATGATCCGATTCTGTGGTTCAACCCATACTTGGTTTTTTCCTCCGGCTCGCGTACTACCCCCTTTGGCAATACGATTAAAATTTCGAAAGGGCCACGGGGTGGCCTGCGGGCATAATTATTGATCCGATTCTTTCTTAGGGTCATAAAATATTGTATGGCAGTCTCTTAGACCTAATTTATGATCCGATTCAGTGGTTCGACCCATACTCAGTTTTTCCTCCGGCTCGTGTACTACCCCCTTTAGCAATACTGGCAAAATTTCGAACGGGCCACGGGGTGGTGTGAGGGCATAATTATTGATCTGATTCTCTCTTAGGGTCATAAAATAATGTATGGCAGTCTCCTAAACCGAATTTATGATCCGATTTAGTGGTTCGACCCATACTCAGGTTTCCTCCGGCTCATGTACTACCCCCTTTGGAAATACTAGCAAAATTTAGAACGGGCCACGGGGGTGGCGTGAGGGCATAATTATTGATCCGATTCTTTCTTAGATTCATAAAATAATGTGTGGCAGTCTCCTAGACCGAATTTATGATCCGATTCAGTGGTTCTACCCATACTCAGTTTTTTCCTCCGGCTCGTGTACTACCCCTTTTGGCAATACGACCAAAATTTCGGAAGGGCCACGGGGTGGCGTGAGAGCATAATTATTGATCCGATTCTTTCTTAGGGTCATAAAATATTGTATGGCAGTCTCCTAGACCGAATTTATGATCCGATTCAGTGGTTCGACCCATACTCAGTTTTTCTTCCGGCTCGTGTACTACCCCCTTTGGCAATACGACCAAAATTTCGAACGGGCCACGGGGTTGCTTGAGGGCATAATTATTGATCCGATTCTTTCTTAGAGTCATAAAATATTGTATGGCAGTCTCCTAGACCGAATTTATGATCCTATTCAGTGGTTCTACCCATACTCAGTATTTTCCTCTGGCTCGTGTACTACCCCTTTGGCAATACGACCAAAATTTCGGAAGGGCCACAGGGTGGCGTGAGGGCATAATTATTGATCCCATTCTTTCTTAGGGTCATAAAATATTGTATGGCAGTCTCCTAGACCGAATTTATGATCCGATTCAGTGGTTCGACCCATACTCAGTTTTTCCACCGGCTCTTGTACTACCCCCTTTGGCAATACGACCAAAATTTCGAACGGGCCACGGGGTGGCTTGAGGGCATAATTATTGATCTGATTCTTTCTTAGGGTCATAAAATATTGTATGGCAGTCTCTTAGACCTAATTTATGATCCGATTCAGTGGTTCGACCCATACTCAGTTTTTCCTCCAGCTCGTGTACTACCCCATTTGGCAATACTAGCAAAATTTCGAACGGGCCACGGGGTGGTGTGAGGGCATAATTATTGATCCGATTCTTTCTTAGGGTCATAAAATATTGTATGGCAGTCTCCTAGACCGAATTTATGATCCGATTTAGTTGTTCGACCCACACTCAGTTTTTCCTCCGGCTCGTGTACTACCCTTTTTTTTTAAAACGACCAAAATTTCGAAAGGGCCACGGGGTGGCGTGAGAGCATAATTATTTATCCGATTTTTTCTTAGGGTCATAAAATATTGTATGGCAGTCTCTTATACCTAATTTATGATCCGATTCAGTGATTCGACCCATACTCAGTTTTTCCTCCGGCTCGTGTACGACCCCCTTTGGAAATACTGGCAAAATTTAGAACGGGCCACGGGGGTGGCGTGAGGGCATAATTATTGATCCGATTCTTTCTTAGAGTCATAAAATATTGTATGGCAGTCTCCTAAACCGAATTTATGATCCGATTCAGTGGTTCGACCCATACTCAGTTTTTTCCTCTGGCTCGTGTAATACCCCCTTTGGCAATACGACCAAAATTTCGAACGGGCCACGGGGTGGCTTGAGGGCATAATTATTGATCCGATTCTTTCTTAGGGTCATAAAATATTGTATGGCAGTCTCTTATACCTAATTTATGATCCGATTCAGTGATTCGACCCATACTCAGTTTTTCCTCCGGCTCGTGTACTACCCCCTTTGGAAATACTGCAAAATTTAGAACGGGCCACGGGGGTGGCGTGAGGGCATAATTATTGATCCGATTCTTTCTTAGAGTCATAAAATATTGTATGGCAGTCTCCTAGACCGAATTTATGATCCGATTCAGTGGTTCTACCCATACTCAGTATTTTCCTCTGGCTCGTGTACTACCCCTTTTGGCAATACGACCAAAATTTCGGAAGGGCCACAGGGTGGCGTGAGGGCATAATTATTGATACCATTCTTTCTTAGGGTCATAAAATATTGTATGGCAGTCTCCTAGACCGAATTTATGATCCGATTCAGTGGTTCGACCCATACTCAGTTTTTCCACCGGCTCTTGTACTACCCCCTTTGGCAATACGACCAAAATTTCGAACGGGCCACGGGGTGGCTTGAGGGCATAATTATTGATCTGATTCTTTCTTAGGGTCATAAAATATTGTATGGCAGTCTCTTAGACCTAATTTATGATCTGATTCAGTGGTTCGACCCATACTCAGTTTTTCCTCCGGCTCGTGTACTACCCCATTTGGCAATACTGGCAAAATTTCGAACGGGCCACGGGGTGGTGTGAGGGCATAATTATTGATCCGATTCTTTCTTAGGGTCATAAAATATTGTATGGCAGTCTCCTAGACCGAATTTATGTTCCGATTCAGTGGTTCTACCCATACTCAGTTTTTTCCTCCGGCTCGTGTACTACCACTTTTGGCAATACGATCAAAATTTCGGAAGGGCCACGGGGTGGCGTGAGAGCATAATTATTTATCCGATTTTTTCTTAGGGTCATAAAATATTGTATGGCAGTCTCTTTTACCTAATTTATGATCCGATTCAGTGATTCGACCCATACTCAGTTTTTCCTCCGGCTCGTGCACGACCCCCTTTGGAAATACTGGCAAAATTTAGAACGGGCCACGGGGGTGGCGTGAGGGCATAATTATTGATCCGATTCTTTCTTAGAGTCATAAAATATTGTATGGCAGTCTCCTAGACCGAATTTATGATCCGATTCAGTGGTTCTACCCATACTCAGTATTTTCCTCTGGCTCGTGTACTACCCCTTTTGGCAATACGACCAAAATTTCGGAAGGGCCACGGGGGTGGCGTGAGGGCATAATTATTGATCCGATTCTTTCTTAGGGTCATAAAATATTGTATGGCAGTCTCCTAGACCTAATTTATTATCCGATTTAGTGGTTCGACCCATACTCAGTTTTTTTCCTCAGGCTCGTGTACTACCCCCTTTGGCAATACGACCAAAATTTCGAACGGGCCACGGGGTGGCGTGTGGGCATAATTATTAATCCGATTCTTTCTTAGGGTCATAAAATATTGTATGGCAGTCTCCTAGACCGAATTTATGATCCGATTCTGTGGTTCGACCCATACTTGGTTTTTTCCTCCGGCTCGTTTACTACCCCCTTTGGCAATACAGGCAAAATTTCGAACGGGCCACGGGGTGGCGTCAGGGCATAATTATTGATCCGATTCTTTCTTAGGGTCATAAAATATTGTATGACAGTCTTCTAGACCGAATTTATGATCCGATTCTGTGGTTCGACCCATTCTTGGTTTTTTCCTCCGGCTCATGTACTACCCTCTTTGGCAATACGACCAAAATTTCGGAAGGGCCACGGGGTGGCGTGAGAGCATAATTATTTATCCGATTCTTTCTTAGGGTCATAAAATATTGTATGGCAGTCTCTTATACCTAATTTATGATCCGATTCGGTGATTCGACCCATACTCAGTATTTCCTCCGGCTCGTGTACGACCCCCTTTGGAAATACTGGCAAATTTTGAACGGGCCACGGGGGTGGCGTGAGGGCATAATTATTTGTCTGATTCTTTCTTAGAGTCATAAAATATTGTATGGCAGTCTCCTGGACCGAATTTATGATCCGATTCAGTGGTTCGACCCATACTCAGTTTTTCCTCCGGCTCGTGTACTACCCCCTTTAGCAATACTGGCAAAATTTCGAACGGGCCACGGGGTGGCGTGAGGGCATAATTACTGATCCGATTCTTTCTTAGGGTCATAAAATATTGTATGGAAGTCTCCTTGACCGAATTTATGATCCGATTCTGTGGTTCGACCCATACTTGGTTTTTTCCTCCGGCTCGTGTACTACCCCCTTTGGCAATACAGGCAAAATTTCGAACGGGCCACGGGGTGGCGTCAGGGCATAATTATTGATCCGATTCTTTCTTAGGGTCATAAAATATTGTATGACAGTCTTCTAGACCGAATTTATGATCCGATTCTGTGGTTCGACCCATACTCAGTTTTTTCCTCCGGCTCATGTACTACCCTCTTTGGCAATACGACCAAAATTTCGAACGGGCCACGGGGTTGCTTGAGGGCATAATTATTGATCCGATTCTTTCTTAGGGTCATAAAATATTGTATGGCAGTCTCTTAGACCTAATTTATGATCCGATTCAGTGGTTCGACCCATACTCAGTTTTTTCCTCCGGCTCGTGTACAACCCCCTTTGTCAATACGATCAAAATTTCGAACGGGCCACGTGGTGGCGTGAGGGCATAATTATTTATCCGATTCTTTCTTAGGGTCATAAAATATTGTATGGCAGTCTCCTGGACCGAATTTATGATCCGATTAAGTGGTTCGACCCATACTCAGTTTTTCCTCCGGCTCGTGTACTACCCCCTTTGGCAATACTGGCAAAATTTCGAACGGGCCACGGGGTGGTGTGAGGGCGTAGTTATTGATCCGATTCTTTCTTAGGGTCATAAAATATTGTATGGCAGTCTCCTAGACCGAATTTATGATCCGATTCAGTGGTTCGACCCATACTCGGTTTTTTTCCTTAGGCTCGTGTACTACCCCCCTTTGGCAATACGACCAAAATTTCGAACGGGCCACGGGGTGGCGTGAGGGCATAATTATTGATCCGATTCTTTCTTAGGGTCATAAAATATTGTATGGCAGTCTCCTTGACCGAATTTATGATCCGATTCAGTGGTTCGACCCATACTCAGTTTTTCCTCCGGCTCGTGTACTACCCCCTTTGGCAATACTGGCAAAATTTCGAACGGGCCACGGGGTGGTGTGAGGGCATAATTATTGATCCGATTCTTTCTTAGGGTCATAAAATATTGTATGGCAGTCTCCTAGACCGAATTTATGATCCGATTCAGTGGTTCGACCCATACTCGGTTTTTTTCCTCAGGCTCGTGTACTACCCCCTTTGGCAATACGACCAAAATTTCGAACGGGCCACGGGGTGGCGTGAGGGCATAATTATTGATCCGATTCTTTCTTAGGGTCATAAAATATTATATGGCAGTCTCCTTGACCGAATTTATGATCCGATTCTGTGGTTCGACCCATACTTGATTTTTTCCTCCGGCTCGCGTACTACCCCCTTTGGCAATATGATTAAAATTTCGAACGGGCCACGGGGTGGCCTGAGGGCATAATTATTGATCCGATTCTTTCTTAGGGTCATAAAATATTGTATGGCAGTCTCCTAGACCTAATTTATGATCCGATTCAGTGGTTCGACCCATACTCAGTTTTTTTCCTCCGGCTCGTGTACTACCCCCTTTGGCAATACGACCAAAATTTCGAACGGGCCACGGGGTGGCGTGAGGGCATAATTATTGATCCGATTCTTTCTTAGGGTCATAAAATATTGTATGGCAGTCTCTTAGACCTAATTTATGATCCGATTCAGTGGTTCGACCCATACTCAGTTTTTTCCTCCGGCTCGTGTACAACCCCCTTTGTCAATACGATCAAAATTTCGAACGGGCCACGTGGTGGTGTGAGGGCATAATTATTTATCTGATTCTTTCTTAGGGTCATAAAATATTGTATGGCAGTCTTCTGGACCGAATTTATGATCCGATTAAGTGGTTCGACCCATACTCAGTTTTTCCTCCGGCTCGTGTACTACCCCCTTTGGCAATACAGGCAAAATTTCGAACGGGCCACGGGGTGGTGTGAGGGCGTAGTTATTGATCCGATTCTTTCTTAGGGTCATAAAATATTGTATGGCAGTCTCCTAGACCGAATTTATGATCCGATTCAGTGGTTCGACCCATACTCGGTTTTTTTCCTCAGGCTCGTGTACTACCCCCTTTGGCAATACGACCAAAATTTCGAACGGGCCACGGGGTGGCGTGAGGGCATAATTATTGATCCGATTCTTTCTTAGGGTTATAAAATATTGTATGGCAGTCTCCTTGACCGAATTTATGATCCGATTCAGTGGTTCGACCCATACTCAGTTTTTCCTCCGGCTCGTGTACTACCCCCTTTGGCAATACTGGCAAAATTTCGAACGGGCCACGGGGTGGTGTGAGGGCATAATTATTGATCCGATTCTTTCTTAGGGTCATAAAATATTGTATGGCAGTCTCCTAGACCGAATTTATGATCCGATTCAGTGGTTCGACCCATACTCGGTTTTTTTCCTCAGGCTCGTGTACTACCCCCTTTGGCAATACGACCAAAATTTCGAACGGGCCACGGGGTGGCGTGAGGGCATAATTATTGATCCGATTCTTTCTTAGGGTCATAAAATATTATATGGCAGTCTCCTTGACCGAATTTATGATCCGATTCTGTGGTTCGACCAATACTTGATTTTTTCCTCCGGCTCGCGTACTACCCCCTTTGGCAATACGATTAAAATTTCGAACGGGCCACGGGGTGGCCTGAGGGCATAATTATTGATCCGATTCTTTCTTAGGGTCATAAAATATTGTATGGCAGTCTCCTAGACCTAATTTATGATCCGATTCAGTGGTTCGACCCATACTCAGTTTTTTTCCTTCTGCTCGTGTACTACCCCCTTTGGCAATACGACCAAAATTTCGAACGGGCCACGGGGTGGCGTGAGGGCATAATTATTGATCCGATTCTTTCTTAGGGTCATAAAATATTGTATGGCAGTCTCTTAGACCTAATTTATGATCCGATTCAGTGGTTCGACCCATACTCAGTTTTTTCCTCCGGCTCGTGTACAACCCCCTTTGTCAATACGATCAATATTTCGAACGGGCCACGTGGTGGCGTGAGGGCATAATTATTTGTCTGATTCTTTCTTAGAGTCATAAAATATTGTATGGCAGTCTCCTGGACCGAATTTATGATCCAATTCAGTGGTTCGACCCATACTCAGTTTTTCCTCCGGCTCGTGTACTACCCCCTTTGGCAATACTGGCAAAATTTCGAACGGGCAACGGGGTGGTGTGAGGGCATAATTATTGATCCGAGTCTTTCTTAGGGTCATAAAATATTGTATGGCAGTCTCCTAGACCGAATTTATGATCCGATTCAGTGGTTCGACCCATACTCGGTTTTTTTCCTCAGGCTCGTGTACTACCCCCTTTGGCAATACGACCAAAATTTCGAACGGGCCACGGGGTGGCGTGAGGGCATAATTATTGATCCGATTCTTTCTTAGGGTCATAAAATATTGTATGGCAGTCTCCTTGACCGAATTTATGATCCGATTCAGTGGTTCGACCCATACTCAGTTTTTCCTCCGGCTCGTGTACTACCCCCTTTGGCAATACTGGCAAAATTTCGAACGGGCCACGGGGTGGTGTGAGGGCATAATTATTGATCCGATTCTTTCTTAGGGTCATAAAATATTGTATGGCAGTCTCCTAGACCGAATTTATGATCCGATTCAGTGGTTCGACCCATACTTAGTTTTTTTCCTCAGGCTCGTGTACTACCCCCTTTGGCAATACGACCAAAATTTCGAACGGGCCACGGGGTGGCGTGAGGGCATAATTATTGATCCGATTCTTTCTTAGGGTCATAAAATATTGTATGGCAGTCTCCTTGACCGAATTTATGATCCGATTCTGTGGTTCGACCCATACTTGGTTTTTTCCTCCGGCTCGCGTACTACCCCCTTTGGCAATACGATTAAAATTTCGAACGGGCCACGGGGTGGCCTGAGGGCATAATTATTGATCCGATTCTTTCTTAGGGTCATAAAATATTGTATGGCAGTCTCCTAGACCGAATTTATGATCCGATTCAGTGGTTCGACCCATACTCAGTTTTTCATCCGGCTCGTGTACTACCCCCTTTGGCATTACGACCAAAAGTTCGAACGGGCCACGGGGTGACTTGAGGGCATAATTATTGATCCGATTCTTTTTTAAGGTCATAAAATATTGTATGGCAGTCTCTTAGACCTAATTTATGATCCGATTCAGTGGTTCGACCCATACTCAGATTTTCCCCCGGCTCGTGTACTACCCCCTTTGGAAATACTAGCAAAATTTAGAACGGGCCACGGGGGTGGCGTGAGGGCATAATTATTGATCCGATTCTTTCTTAGGGTCATAAAATATTGTATGGCAGTCTCCTAGACCGAATTTATGATCCGATTCAGTGGTTCTACCCATACTCAGTATTTTCCTCTGGCTCGTGTACTACCCCTTTTGGCAATACGACCAAAATTTCGAACGGGCCACGGGGTGTGGTGAGGGCATAATTAATGATCCGATTCTTTATTAGAGTCATAAAATAATGTATGGCAGTCTCCTAAACCGAATTTATGATCCGAATCAGTGGTTCGACCCATACTCGGTTTTTTTCCTCAGGCTCGCGTACTACCCCCTTTGGCAATACGATTTAAAATTTCGAACGGGCCACGGGGTGGCCTGAGGGCATAATTATTGATCCGATTCTTTCTTAGGGTCATAAAATATTGTATGGCAGTCTCTTAGACCTAATTTATGATCCGATTCAGTGGTTCGACCCATACTCAGTTTTTCCTCCGGCACGTGTACTACCCCCTTTAGCAATACTGGCAAAATTTCGAACGGGCCACGGGGTGGTGTGAGGGCATAATTATTGATCTGATTCTTTCTTAGGGTCATAAAATATTGTATGGCAGTCTCTTAGACCTAATTTATGATCCGATTCAGTGGTTCGACCCATACTCAGTTTTTCCTCCGGCTCGTGTACTACCCCCTTTATCAATACTGGCAAAATTTCGAACGGGCCACGGGGTGGTGTGAGGGCATAATTATTGATCTGATTCTTTCTTAGGGTCATAAAATATTGTATGGCAGTCTCTTGGACCGAATTTATGATCCGATTCAATGTTTCGCCCCATACTCAGTTTTTCCTCCGGCTCGTGTACTACCCCATTTGGCAATACTGGCAAAATTTCGAACGGGCCACGGGGTGGTGTGAGGGCATAATTATTGATCCGATTCTTTCTTAGGGTCATAAAATATTGTATGGCAGTCTCCTAGACCGAATTTATGTTCCGAGTCAGTGGTTCGACCCATACTCAGTTTTTTCCTCCGGCTCGTGTACTACCCCATTTGGCAATACGACCAAAATTTCGAACGGGCCACGGGGTGGCTTGAGGGCATAATTATTGATCCGATTCTTTATTAGTCATAAAATATTGTACGGCAGTCTCCTAGACCCAATTTATGATCCGATTCAGTGGTTCGACCCATACTCAGGATTTCCTCCGGCTCATGTACTACTCCCTTTGGAAATACTTTCAAAATTTAGAACGGGCCACGGGGGTGGCGTGAGGGCATAATTATTGATCCGATTCTTTCTTAGAGTCTTAAAATATTGTATGGCAGTCTCCTAGACCGAATTTATGATCCGATTCAGTGGTTCGACCCATACTCAGTTTTTTCCTCCGGCTCGTGTACTACCCCTTTTGGCAATACGACTAAAATTTCGAAAGGGCCACGGGGTGGCGTGAGGGCATAATTATTGATCCGATTCTTTCTTTGAGTCATAAAATATTGTATGGCAGTCTCCTAGACCGAATTTATGATCCGATTCAGTGGTTCGACCCATACTCAGTTTTTCATCCGGCTCGTGTACTACCCCCTTTGGCATTACGACCAAAAGTTCGAACAGGCCACGGGGTGACTTGAGGGCATAATTATTGATCCGATTCTTTCTTAAGGTCATAAAATATTGTATGGCAGTCTCTTAGACCTAATTTATGATCCGATTCAGTGGTTCGACCCATACTCAGATTTTCCCCCGGCTCGTGTACTACCCCCTTTGGAAACACTAGCAAAATTTAGAACGGGCCATGGGGGTGGCGTGAGGGCATAATTATTGATCCGATTCTTTCTTAGAGTCATAAAATATTGTATGGCAGTCTCCTAGACCGAATTTATGATCCGATTCAGTGGTTCTACCCATACTCAGTTTTTCCTCTGGCTCGTGTACTACCCCTTTTGGCAATACGACCAAAATTTCGGAAGGGCCACGGGGTGGCGTGAGGGCATAATTATTGATCCGATTCTTTCTTTGGGTCATAAAATATTTATGGCATTCACCTAGACCGAATTTATAATCCTATTCAGTGGTTCGACCCATACTCAGTTTTTCCTCCGGCTCGTGTACTACCCCCTTTGGCAATACGACCAAAATTTCGAAAGGGCCACGGGGTGGCGTGAGGGCATAATTATTGATCCGATTCTTTCTTAGGGTCATAAAATATTGTATGGCAGTCTCCTAAACCGAATTTATGATCAGATTCAGTGGTTCGACCCATACTCAATTTTTTCCTCCGGCTCGTGTACTACCCTCTTTGGCAATACGACCTAAATTTCGAACGGGCCACGGGGTGTGGTGAGGGCATAATTAATGATCCGATTCTTTATTAGAGTCATAAAATAATGTATGGCAGTCTCCTAAACCGAATTTATGATCCGAATCAGTGGTTCGACCCATACTCGGTTTTTTTCCTCAGGCTCGCGTACTACCCCCTTTGGCAATACGATTTAAAATTTCGAACGGGCCACGGGGTGGCCTGAGGGCATAATTATTGATCCGATTCTTTCTTAGGGTCATAAAATATTGTATGGCAGTCTCTTAGACCTAATTTATGATCCGATTCAGTGGTTCGACCCATACTCAGTTTTTCCTCCGGCTCGTGTACTACCCCCTTTAGCAATACTGGCAAAATTTCGAACGGGCCACGGGGTGGTGTGAGGGCATAATTATTGATCTGATTCTTTCTTAGGGTCATAAAATATTGTATGGCAGTCTCTTAGACCTAATTTATGATCCGATTCAGTGGTTCGACCCATACTCAGTTTTTCCTCCGGCTCGTGTACTACCCCCTTTATCAATACTGGCAAAATTTCGAACGGGCCACGGGGTGGTGTGAGGGCATAATTATTGATCTGATTCTTTCTTAGGGTCATAAAATATTGTATGGCAGTCTCTTGGACCGAATTTATGATCCGATTCAATGTTTCGCCCCATACTCAGTTTTTCCTCCGGCTCGTGTACTACCCCATTTGGCAATACTGGCAAAATTTCGAACGGGCCACGGGGTGGTGTGAGGGCATAATTATTGATCCGATTCTTTCTTAGGGTCATAAAATATTGTATGGCAGTCTCCTAGACCGAATTTATGTTCCGATTCAGTGGTTCGACCCATACTCAGTTTTTTCCTCCGGCTCGTGTACTACCCCATTTGGCAATACGACCAAAATTTCGAACGGGCCACGGGGTGGCTTGAGGGCATAATTATTGATCCGATTCTTTATTAGTCATAAAATATTGTACGGCAGTCTCCTAGACCCAATTTATGATCCGATTCAGTGGTTCGACCCATACTCAGGATTTCCTCCGGCTCATGTACTACTCCCTTTGGAAATACTTTCAAAATTTAGAACGGGCCACGGGGGTGGCGTGAGGGCATAATTATTGATCCGATTCTTTCTTAGAGTCTTAAAATATTGTATGGCAGTCTCCTAGACCGAATTTATGATCCGATTCAGTGGTTCGACCCATACTCAGTTTTTTCCTCCGGCTCGTGTACTACCCCTTTTGGCAATACGACTAAAATTTCGAAAGGGCCACGGGGTGGCGTGAGGGCATAATTATTGATCCGATTCTTTCTTTGAGTCATAAAATATTGTATGGCAGTCTCCTAGACCGAATTTATGATCCGATTCAGTGGTTCGACCCATACTCAGTTTTTCATCCGGCTCGTGTACTACCCCCTTTGGCATTACGACCAAAAGTTCGAACAGGCCACGGGGTGACTTGAGGGCATAATTATTGATCCGATTCTTTCTTAAGGTCATAAAATATTGTATGGCAGTCTCTTAGACCTAATTTATGATCCGATTCAGTGGTTCGACCCATACTCAGATTTTCCCCCGGCTCGTGTACTACCCCCTTTGGAAACACTAGCAAAATTTAGAACGGGCCATGGGGGTGGCGTGAGGGCATAATTATTGATCCGATTCTTTCTTAGAGTCATAAAATATTGTATGGCAGTCTCCTAGACCGAATTTATGATCCGATTCAGTGGTTCTACCCATACTCAGTTTTTCCTCTGGCTCGTGTACTACCCCTTTTGGCAATACGACCAAAATTTCGGAAGGGCCACGGGGTGGCGTGAGGGCATAATTATTGATCCGATTCTTTCTTTGGGTCATAAAATATTTATGGCATTCACCTAGACCGAATTTATAATCCTATTCAGTGGTTCGACCCATACTCAGTTTTTCCTCCGGCTCGTGTACTACCCCCTTTGGCAATACGACCAAAATTTCGAAAGGGCCACGGGGTGGCGTGAGGGCATAATTATTGATCCGATTCTTTCTTAGGGTCATAAAATATTGTATGGCAGTCTCCTAAACCGAATTTATGATCAGATTCAGTGGTTCGACCCATACTCAATTTTTTCCTCCGGCTCGTGTACTACCCTCTTTGGCAATACGACCTAAATTTCGAACGGGCCACGGGGTGTGGTGAGGGCATAATTAATGATCCGATTCTTTATTAGAGTCATAAAATAATGTATGGCAGTCTCCTAAACCGAATTTATGATCCGAATCAGTGGTTCGACCCATACTCGGTTTTTTTCCTCAGGCTCGCGTACTACCCCCTTTGGCAATACGATTTAAAATTTCGAACGGGCCACGGGGTGGCCTGAGGGCATAATTATTGATCCGATTCTTTCTTAGGGTCATAAAATATTGTATGGCAGTCTCTTAGACCTAATTTATGATCCGATTCAGTGGTTCGACCCATACTCAGTTTTTCCTCCGGCTCGTGTACTACCCCCTTTAGCAATACTGGCAAAATTTCAAACGGGCCACGGGGTGGTGTGAGGGCATAATTATTGATCTGATTCTTTCTTAGGGTCATAAAATATTGTATGGCAGTCTCTTAGACCTAATTTATGATCCGATTCAGTGGTTCGACCCATACTCAGTTTTTCCTCCGGCTCGTGTACTACCCCCTTTATCAATACTGGCAAAATTTCGAACGGGCCACGGGGTGGTGTGAGGGCATAATTATTGATCTGATTATTTCTTAGGGTCATAAAATATTGTATGGCAGTCTCTTGGACCGAATTTATGATCCGATTCAATGTTTCGCCCCATACTCAGTTTTTCCTCCGGCTCGTGTACTACCCCATTTGGCAATACTGGCAAAATTTCGAACGGGCCACGGGGTGGTGTGAGGGCATAATTATTGATCCGATTCTTTCTTAGGGTCATAAAATATTGTATGGCAGTCTCCTAGACCGAATTTATGTTCCGATTCAGTGGTTCGACCCATACTCAGTTTTTTCCTCCGGCTCGTGTACTACCCCATTTGGCAATACGACCAAAATTTCGAACGGGCCACGGGGTGGCTTGAGGGCATAATTATTGATCCGATTCTTTATTAGTCATAAAATATTGTACGGCAGTCTCCTAGACCCAATTTATGATCCGATTCAGTGGTTCGACCCATACTCAGGATTTCCTCCGGCTCATGTACTACTCCCTTTGGAAATACTTTCAAAATTTAGAACGGGCCACGGGGGTGGCGTGAGGGCATAATTATTGATCCGATTCTTTCTTAGAGTCTTAAAATATTGTATGGCAGTCTCCTAGACCGAATTTATGATCCGATTCAGTGGTTCGACCCATACTCAGTTTTTTCCTCCGGCTCGTGTACTACCCCTTTTGGCAATACGACTAAAATTTCGAAAGGGCCACGGGGTGGCGTGAGGGCATAATTATTGATCCGATTCTTTCTTTGAGTCATAAAATATTGTATGGCAGTCTCCTAGACCGAATTTATGATCCGATTCAGTGGTTCGACCCATACTCAGTTTTTCATCCGGCTCGTGTACTACCCCCTTTGGCATTACGACCAAAAGTTCGAACAGGCCACGGGGTGACTTGAGGGCATAATTATTGATCCGATTCTTTCTTAAGGTCATAAAATATTGTATGGCAGTCTCTTAGACCTAATTTATGATCCGATTCAGTGGTTCGACCCATACTCAGATTTTCCCCCGGCTCGTGTACTACCCCCTTTGGAAATACTAGCAAAATTTAGAACGGGCCATGGGGGTGGCGTGAGGGCATAATTATTGATCCGATTCTTTATTAGAGTCATAAAATATTGTATGGCAGTCTCCTAGACCGAATTTATGATCCGATTCAGTGGTTCGACCCATACTCAGGTTTTCCACCGGCTCTTGTACTACCCCCTTTGGCAATACGACCAAAATTTTGGAAGGGCCACGGGGTGGCTTGAGGGCATAATTATTGATCCGATTCTTTCTTAGGGTCATAAAATAATGTATGGCAGTCTCCTAGACCGAATTTATGATCCGATGTAGGTTCCCTGGACGGATCACACGAGATATCCCGATATACACAGGTGCGGAATCCCTGTGTAGATCGTTACGGACGTAGAAGATTAGCTCACGAACACACGTACACACAATACGAACAACCACACGTTATATTGATAACTCAAACCGAGATGCTTACAGACTCACGTCAATAGACTCACACGTAACTGAAATCGATCAACCAAAACAATAAGTAACCAACTGATTAACCGTAATAAGTAAACTACTTAAATACACGATAACTTCGCCTCAGGCGAAGTTGTCAATAACTTCGCTCGTTGAACAAGTTCGCCTAGGCGAACTTGTCAACAACTTCGCTTGGTTAACAAGTTCGCCTAAGCGAACTTGTCAACAACTTCTCTTCTAAACAAACAATTACATAAACAATATTACAGACTCGATTACAGACTTTATACATATGAACTACTGACATCTATGCACCAACAGACCCCCCCTTGGCAGTAGCTTCATATCTTGATCTTTCAGCTCTTGTCTCGTAATCCTGTATCTTCAAGCGTGCACTCCTTCTCTCACACACACCGTGACTACTCGCTGATATTTCCTTGCTTCATCCTTCCAAGCAGGAATGTAGAATATCTTCTTTTCGTTCAACGCTTGCAAATCAGCTTTCGATAAGTTAACAAGATGCATCGGGTCATACACCCTCAGCACTTCTTGTTCATCTTCGTCTTCCATCACGGCTTCTGCAGTCTGGCAATCAACATACCACCATTTTAGATTCTTCAACACATCTTGAGGCATAGTCTTCATCGGAACCTCCTTGATGCATCGGATCGGCTTGTACTTCATCACCATCCATGGCTTGCCATCTGCTCTCAGTCCCCTCTCTGTATCCTCCACGAGCTTTCCCTTTTGTGGCTTTAATAGTTCAAACTTCTTTTCTTTTACGCTTTCTTTCCACACAATCTTCTCAATCATTCTCGCCATATTGTTGTCACTTCTGTTTATCAGGCCCAGCCTGGCCAAATCCTTCACCTCGCATTCTGGAAACGTGTTGAAAGATCTCAACATTCGTTTGAAGTATTGAATGCCGTCATAACGCTTCACCACAAATAACTTGATCTGTTCATCATAAATCCAACAGATGATACCCTTCTTCGACTTAGCATAGCCTTTAATGTTATAGCTCTTCTTGAACATGGCTGGAACAGCAGGCTTCTTGGTCTTGATAAACCAATGAGCACAGCCTTCCTTCCACCTAGGCTGCTCCTCCCACTCAGTCTCATCCATCTCAGCACTCACATCGGCTTTCTCAACCTCAGGGAACTCGTGTTCAACGTTTTCTTCTACTATCTCCCCCTCTTCTATTCCATCTTCAATCACAATCTGCTCACCGATCTTTTCAATCATGTCACTCGGCATCACATCTTCATCGAACAGAACATCGTCACTGAACATGTCATCATCAAGCTCTTTCAGCGCATCTATAACGTCATCTTCAACTAACACCACATCATCACCAGAACCACCAGCCACGTCAGTAGACTCCCCCTCAGCTGTGGAAGTACCAAGAGCTTCAGAAGTTCTTGGCAGCTCACCACCTGCATCTTTCAATGCATTGGGATCATCGTCACGGTCATTCCTCTTCTTCGTTCTGAGCTCATCGCCTTTACAGCCCATCTCCCCCTGATGCCTGATACCAATTGTAGGTTCCCTGGACGGATCACACGAGATATCCCGATATACACAGGTGCGGAATCCCTGTGTAGATCGTTACGGACGTAGAAGATTAGCTCACGAACACACGTACACACAATACGAACAACCACACGTTATATTGATAACTCAAACCGAGATGCTTACAGACTCACGTCAATAGACTCACACGTAACTGAACTCGATCAACCAAAACAATAACTAACCAACTGATTAACCGTAAACAGTAAACTACTTAAATACACGACAATTTGCCTCAGGCGAAGTTGTCAATAACTTCGCTCGTTGAACAAGCTCGCCTAGGCGACCTTGTCAACAACTTCGATTGGTTAACAAGTTCGCCTAAGCGAACTTGTCAACAACTTCGCTTCTAAACAATCAATTACATAAACAATATTACATACTCGATTACAGACTTTATACATATGAACTACTGACATCTATGCACCAACATCCGATTTAGTGGTTCGACCCAAACTCAGGTTTTTCACCGGCTCGTGTACTACCCCATTTGGCAATACTGGCAAAATTTCGAACGGGCCACGGGGTGGTGTGAGGGCATAATTATTGATCCGATTCTTTCTTAGGGTCATAAAATGTTGTATGACAGTCTCCTAGACCGAATTTATGATCCGATTCAGTTGTTCGACCCACACTCAGTTTTTCCTCCGGCTCGTGTACTACACCTTTTTTTTAAAACGACCAAAATTTCGAAAGGGCCACGGGGTGGCGTGAGGGCATAATTATTGATCCGATTCTTTATTAGAGTCATAAAATATTGTATGGCAGTCTCCTAGACCGAATTTATGATCCGATTCAGTGGTTCGACCCATACTCAGGTTTTCCTCCGGCTAATGTACTACCCCCTTTGGAAATACTGGCAAAATTTAGAACGGGCCACGGGGTGGCGTGAGGGCATAATTATTGATCCGATTTTTTCTTAGTGTTATAAAATATTGTATGGCACTCTCCTAGACCGAATTTATGATCCGATTCAGTGGATCGACCCATACTCAGTTTTTTCCTCCGGCTCGTGTACTACCCCTTTTGGCAATACGACCAAAATTTTGAAAGGGTCACGGGGGTGGCGTGAGGGCATAATTATTGATCCGATTCTTTCTTAGGGTCATAAAATATTGTATGGCAGTCTCCTAGACCGAATTTATGATCCGATTCAGTGGTTCGACCCATACTCAGTTTTTCCTCCGGCTCATGTACTACCCCCTTTGGAAATACTTGCAAAATTTAGAACGGGCCACGGGGGTGGAGTGAGGGCATAATTATTAATCCGATTCTTTCTTAGAGTCTTAAAATATTGTATGGCAGTCTCCTAGACCGAATTTATGATCCGATTCAGTGGTTCGACCCATACTAAGTTTTTTCCACCGGTTCGTGTACTACCCCTTTTGGCAAAACGACAAAAATTTCGAAAGGGCCACGGGGTGGCGTGAGGGCATAATTATGGATCCGATTCTTTATTAGAGTCATAAAATATTGTATGGCTGTCTCCTAGACCGAATTTATGATCCGATTCAGTGGTTCGACCCATACTCAGGTTTTCCTCCGGCTCGTGTACTACCCCCTTTGGAAATACTGGCTAAATTTAGAACGGGCCACGGGGGTGGCGTGAGGGCTTAATTATTGATCCGATTCTTTCTTAGAGTCATAAAATGTCATAAAATATTATATGGTAGTCTCCTAGACCGAATTTAAGATCCGATTCAGTGGTTCGACCCATACTCAGTTTTTTCCTCCGACTCGTGTACTACCCCTTTTGGCAATACGACCAAAATTTCGAAAGGGCCACGGGGTGGCGTGAGGGCATAATTATTGATCCGATTCTTTCTTAGGGTCATAAAATATTGTATGGCAGTCTCATAGACCAAATTTATGATCCGATTCAGTGGTTCGACCCTTACTCAGTTTTTCCTCCGGCTCGTGTACTACCCCCTTTGGCAATACGACCAAAATTTCGAACGGGCCACGGGGTGGCGTGAGGGCATAATTATTGATCTGATTCTTTCTTAGAGTCATAAAATATTGTATGGCAGTCTTCTAGACCGAATTTATGAGCCGATTCAGTGGTTCGACCCATACTTGGTTTTTTCCTCCGACTCGTGTACTACCCCCTTTGGCAATACGATTAAAATTTCGAACGGGCCACGGGGTGGCGTGAGGGCATAATTATTGATCCGATTCATTCTTAGAGTCATAAAATATTGTATGGCAGTCTCCTAAATCGAATATATGATCCGATTCAGTGGTTCGACCCATACTCAGTTTTTTCCTCCGGCTCGTGTACTACCCCCCTTTGGCAATACGACCAAAATTTCGAACGGGCCATGGGGTGGCTTGAGGGCATATTTATTGATCCGATTCTTTCTTAGGGTCATAAAATATTGTATGGCAGTCTCCTAGACCGAATTTATGATCCGATTCAGTGGTTCGACCCATACTCCGTTTTTTCCTTCTGCTCGTGTACTACCCCCTTTGGCAATACGACCAAAATTTCGAACGGGCCACGGGGTGGCGTGAGGGCATAATTATTTATCTGATTCTTTCTTAGAGTCATAATATATTGTATGGCAGTCTCCTGAACCGAATTTATGATCCGATTCAGTGGTTCGACCCATACTCAGTTTTTACTCCGGCTCGTGTACTACCCCCTTTGGCAATACTTGCAAAATTTCAAACGGGCCACGGGGTGGTGTGAGGGCATAATTATTGATCCGATTCTTTATTAGAGTCATAAAATATTGTATGGCAGTCTCCAAGACCGAATTTATGATCCGATTTAATTGTTTGACCTGTACTCAGGTTTTCCTCCGGCTCATGTACTACCCCATTTGGCAATACTGGGAAAATTTAGAACGGGCCACGGGGGTGGCGTGAGGGCATAATTATTGATCCGATTCTTTCTTAGGGTCATAAAATATTGTATGGCAGTCTCCTAGACCGAATTTATGATCCGATTCAGTGGTTCGACCCATCCTTAGTTTTTCCTCCGGCTTGTGTACTACCCCCTTTGACAATACGACCAAATTTCGAACGGGCCACGAAGTGGCGTGAGGGCATAATTATTGATCCGATTCTTTATTAGAGTCATAAAATATTGTATGGCAGTCTCCTAGACCGAATTTATGATCCGATTTAGTGGTTCAACCCATACTCAGTTTTTCCTCCGGCTCGTGTACTACCCCCTTTGGCAATACGACCAAAATTTCGAACGGGCCACGGGGTGGCGTGAGCGCATAATTATTGATCCGATTCTTTCTTAGGGTCATAAAATATTGTATGACAGTCTTCTAGACCGAAGTTATGATCCGATTCAGTGGTTCGACCCATACTTGGTTTTTTCCTCCGACTCGTGTACTACCCCCTTTTGCAATTCGATTAAAATTTCGAAGGGGCCACGGGGTGGCATGAGGGCATAATAATTGATCCGATTTTTTATTAGAGTCATAAAATATTGTATGGCAGTCTCCTAGACCGAATTTATGATCCGATTTAGTGGTTCGACCCATACTCAGGTTTTCCTCCGGCTCATGTACTACCCCATTTGGCAATACTGGCAAAATTTAGAACGGGCCACGGGGGTGGCGTGAGGGCATAATTATTGATCTGATTCTTTCTTAGGGTCATAAAATATTGTATGGCAGTCTCCTAGACCGAATTTATGATCCGATTCAGTGGTTCGACCCATCCTCAGTTTTTCCTCTTGCTCGTGTACTACCCCCTTTGACAATACGACCAAATTTCGAACGGGCCACGAAGTGGCGTGAGGGCATAATTATTGATCCGATTCTTTCTTAGGTAATAAAATAATGTATGGCAGTCTCCATGACCGAATTTATGATTCGATTCAGTGGTTCGACCCATACTCAGATTTTCCTCCGGCTCGTGTATGACCCCCTTTGGCAATACGACCAAAATTTCGAACGGGCCACGGGGAGGTGTGAGGGCATAATTATTGATCCGATTCTTTATTAGAGTCATAAAATATTGTATGGCAGTCTCCTAGTCCGAATTTATGATCCGATTCAGTGGTTCGACCCATCCTTAGTTTTTCCTCCGGCACGTGTACTACCCCTTTGACAATACGACCAAATTTCAAACGGGCCACGGGGTGGCGTGAGGGCATAATTAATGATCCGATTCTTTCTTAGGGTCATAAAATAATGTATGGTAGTCTCCATGACCGAATTTATGATCCGATTCAATGGTTCGACCCATACTTGGTTTTTTCTCCGGCTCGTGTACTACTCAATTTGGAAATACTGGAAAAATTTTGAACGGGCCACGGGGCTGGCGTGAGGGCATAATTATTGATCCGATTCTTTCTTAGGTTCATAAAATATTGTATGGCAGTCTCCTAGACCGAATTTATGATCCGATTCTGTGGTTCGACCCATACTCAGTTTTTTCTCCGGCTCGTGTACTACCCCTTTTGGCAATACGACCAAAATTTCGAAAGGGCCACGGGGTGGCGTGAGGGCATAATTATTGATCCGATTCTTTCTTAGGGTCATAAAATATTGTATGGCAGTCTCCTAGACCGAATTTATGATCCGATTCAGTGGTTCGACCCATCCTTAGTTTTTCCTCCGGCTCGTGTACTACCCCCTTTGACAATACGACCAAATTTCAAACGGGCCACGAATTGGCGTGAGGGCATAATTATTGATCCGATTCTTTCTTAGGGTCATAAAATATTGTATGGTAGTCTCCATGACCGAATTTATGATCCGATTCAGTGGTTCGACCCATACTCAGTTTTTTCCTCCGGCTCGTGTACTACCCCCTTTGGCAATACGACCAAAATTTCGAACGGGCCACGGGGTGGCGTGAGGGCATAATTATTGATCCGATTCTTTATTAGAGTCATAAAATATTGTATGGCAGTCTCCTGGACCGAATTTATGATCCGATTCAGTGGTTCGACCCATACTCAGTTTTTTCCTCCGGCTCGTGTACTACCCCCTTTGGCAATACGACCAAAATTTCGAACGGGCCACGGGGTGGCTTGAGGGCATAATTATTGATCCGATTCTTTATTAGAGTCATAAAATATTGTATGGCTCTCTCCTAGACCGAATTTATGATCAGATTCAGTGGTTCGACCAATACTCAGTTTTTTCCTCCGGCTCGTGTACTACCCTCTTTGGCAATACGACCAAAATTTCAAACAGGCCACGGGGTGGCTTGAGGGCATAATTATTGATCCGATTCATTCTTAGGGTCATAAAATATTGTATGGCAGTCTCTTAGACCTAATTTATGATCTGATTCAGTGGTTCGACCCGTACTCAGTTTTTTCCTCTGGCTCGTGTACTACCCTTTTGGCAATACGACCAAAATTTTGAACGGGCCACGGGGTGGCTTGAGGGCATAATTATTGATCCGATTCTTTCTTAGGGTCATAAAATATTGTATGGCAGTCTCCTAGACTGAATTTATGATCCGATTCAGTAATTCGACCCATACTCAGTTTTTCCTCTGGCTCGTGTACTACCTCCTTTGGCAATACGACCAAAATTTCGAACGGGCCACGGGGTGGCGTGAGCGCATAATTATTGATCCGATTCTTTCTTAGGGTCATAAAATATTGTATGGCAGTCTTCTAGAACGAATTTATGATCCGATTCAGTGGTTCGACCCATACTTGGTTTTTTCCTCCGGCTCGTGTACTACCCCCTTTTGAAATACGATTAAAATTTCGAACGGGCCACGGGGTAGCGTGAGGGCATAATTATTGATCCGATTCTTTCTTAGGGTCATAAAATAATGTATGGTAGTCTCCATGACCGAATTTATGATCTGATTCAGTGGTTCGACCCATACTCAGTTTTTTCCTCCGGCTCGTGTACTACCCCCTTTGGCAATACGACCAAAATTTCGAACGGGCCACGGGGTGGCGTGAGGGCATAATTATTGATCCGATTCTTTATTAGAGTCATAAAATATTGTATGGCAGTCTCCTGGACCGAATTTATGATCCGATTCAGTGGTTCGACCCATACTCAGTTTTTTCCTCCGGCTCGTGTACTACCCCCTTTGGCAATACGACCAAAATTTCGAACGGGCCACGGGGTGGCTTGAGGGCATAATTATTGATCCGATTCTTTATTAGAGTCATAAAATATTGTATGGCTCTCTCCTAGACCGAATTTATGATCAGATTCAGTGGTTCGACCAATACTCAGTTTTTTCATCCGGCTCGTGTACTACCCTCTTTGGCAATACGACCAAAATTTCAAACAGGCCACGGGGTGGCTTGAGGGCATAATTATTGATCCGATTCATTCTTAGGGTCATAAAATATTGTATGGCAGTCTCTTAGACCTAATTTATGATCTGATTCAGTGGTTCGACCCGTACTCTGTTTTTTCCTCTGGCTCGTGTACTACCCTTTTGGCAATACGACCAAAATTTTGAACGGGCCACGGGGTGGCTTGAGGGCATAATTATTGATCCGATTCTTTCTTAGGGTCATAAAATATTGTATGGCAGTCTCCTAGACTGAATTTATGATCCGATTCAGTAATTCGACCCATACTCAGTTTTTCCTCTGGCTCGTGTACTACCTCCTTTGGCAATACGACCAAAATTTCGAACGGTCCACGGGGTGGCGTGAGCGCATAATTATTGATCCGATTCTTTCTTAGGGTCATAAAATATTGTATGGCAGTCTTCTAGAACGAATTTATGATCCGATTCAGTGGTTCGACCCATACTTGGTTTTTTCCTCCGGCTCGTGTACTACCCCCTTTTGAAATACGATTAAAATTTCGAACGGGCCACGGGGTAGCGTGAGGGCATAATTATTGATCCGATTCTTTCTTAGGGTCATAAAATAATGTATGGTAGTCTCCATGACCGAATTTATGATCTGATTCAGTGGTTCGACCCATACTCAGTTTTTTCCTCCGGCTCGTGTACTACCCCCTTTGGCAATACGACCAAAATTTCGAACGGGCCACGGGGTGGCGTGAGGGCATAATTATTGATCCGATTCTTTATTAGAGTCATAAAATATTGTATGGCAGTCTCCTGGACCGAATTTATGATCCGATTCAGTGGTTCGACCCATACTCAGTTTTTTCCTCCGGCTCGTGTACTACCCCCTTTGGCAATACGACCAAAATTTCGAACGGGCCACGGGGTGGCTTGAGGGCATAATTATTGATCCGATTCTTTATTAGAGTCATAAAATATTGTATGGCTCTCTCCTAGACCGAATTTATGATCAGATTCAGTGGTTCGACCTATACTCAGTTTTTTCCTCCGGCTCGTGTACTACCCTCTTTGGCAATACGACCAAAATTTCAAACAGGCCACGGGGTGGCTTGAGGGCATAATTATTGATCCGATTCTTTCTTAGGGACATAAAATATTGTATGGCAGTCTCTTAGACCTAATTTATGATCTGATTCAGTGGTTCGACCCGTACTCAGTTTTTTCCTCAGGCTCGTGTACTACCCTTTTGGCAATACGACCAAAATTTTGAACGGGCCACGGGGTGGCTTGAGGGCATAATTATTGATCCGATTCTTTCTTAGGGTCATAAAATATTGTATGGCAGTCTCCTAGACTGAATTTATGATCCGATTCAGTAATTCGACCCATACTCAGTTTTTCCTCTGGCTCGTGTACTACCTCCTTTGGCAATACGACCAAAATTTCGAACGGGCCACGGGGTGGCGTGAGCGCATAATTATTGATCCGATTCTTTCTTAGGGTCATAAAATATTGTATGGCAGTCTTCTAGAACGAATTTATGATCCGATTCAGTGGTTCGACCCATACTTGGTTTTTTCCTCCGGCTCGTGTACTACCCCCTTTTGAAATACGATTAAAATTTCGAACGGGCCACGGGGTAGCGTGAGGGCATAATTATTGATCCGATTCTTTCTTAGGGTCATAAAATAATGTATGGCAGTCTCCTAGACCGAATTTATGATCCGATTCAGTGGTTCGACCCATCCTCAGTTTTTCCTCCGGCTCGTGTACTACCCCCTTTGACAATACGACCAAATTTCGAACGGGCCACGAAGTGGCGTGAGGGCATAATTATTGATCCGATTCTTTCTTAGGGTCATAAAATAATGTATGTCAGTCTCCATGACCGAATTTATGATCCGATTCAGTGGTTCGACCCATACTCAGATTTTCCTCCGGCTCGTGTACTACCCCCTTTGGCAATACGACCAAAATTTCGAACGGGCCACAGGGAGGTGTGAGGGCATAATTATTGATCCGATTCTTTCTTAGGGTCAAAAAATATTGTATGGCAGTCTCCTAGACCGAATTTATGATCCGAATCAGTGGTTCGACCCATCCTCAGTTTTTCCTCTTGCTCGTGTACTACCCCCTTTGACAATACGACCAAATTTCGAACGGGCCACGAAGTGACGTGAGGGCATAATTATTGATCCGATTCTCTCTTAGGGTCATAAAATAATGTATGGCAGTCTCCATGACCGAATTTATGATTCGATTCAGTGGTTCGACCCATACTCAGATTTTCCTCCGGCTCGTGTACTACCCCCTTTGGCAATACGACCAAAATTTCGAACGGGCCACGGGGAGGTGTGAGGGCATAATTATTGATCCGATTCTTTATTAGAGTCATAAAATATTGTATGGCAGTCTCCTAGACCGAATTTATGATCCGATTCAGTGGTTTGACCTATACTCAGTTTTTTCCTCCCGCTCGTGTACTACCCCCTTTGGCAATACGATCAAAATTTCGAACGGGCCACGGGGTAGCGTGAGGGCATAATTATTGATCCGATTCTTTCTTAGAGTCATAAAATATTGTAAGGCAGTCTCCCAGACCGATTTTATGATCCGATTCAGTGGTTCGACCCATACTCAGTTTTTTCCTCCGGCTCGTGTACAACCCCCATTGGCAATACAATCAATATTTCGAACGGGCCACGGGGTGGCGTGAGGGCATAATTATTTATCTAATTCTTTCTTAGAGTTATAAAATATTGTATGGCAGTCTCCTGGACCGAATTTATGATCCGATTCAGTGGTTCGACCCATACTCAGTTTTTCCTCCGGCTCGTGTACTACCCCCCTTTGGCAATACAGGTAAAATTTCGAACGGGCCACGGGGTGGTGTGAGGGCATAATTATTGATCCGATTCTTTATTAGGGTCATAAAATATTGTACGGCAGTCTCCTAGACCGAATTTATGATCCGATTCAGTGGTTCGACCCATACTCAGTTTTTTCCTCCGGCTCGTGTACTACCCCCTTTGGCAATACGACCAAAATTTCGAACGGGCCACGGGGTGGCGTGAGGGCATATTTATTTATCTGATTCTTTCTTAGAGTCATAATATATTGTATGGCAGTCTCCTGGACCGAATTTATGATCCGATTCAGTGGTTAGACACATACTCAGTTTTTCCTCCGGCTCGTGTACTACCCCTTTTGGCAATACTTGCAAAATTTCGAACGGGCCACGGGGTGGTGTGAGGGCATAATTATTGATCCGATTCTTTATTAGAGTCATAAAATATTGTATGGCAGTCTCCTAGACCGAATTTATGATCCGATTTAGTGGTTCGACCTATACTCAGGTTTTCCTCCGGCTCATGTACTACCCCATTTGGCAATACTTGCAAAATTTAGAACGGGCCACGGGGGGGTGGCGTGAGGGCATAATTATTGATCCGATTCTTTCTTAGGGTCATAAAATATTGAATGGCAGTCTCCTAGACCGAATTTATGATCCGATTCAGTGGTTCGACCCATCCTTAGTTTTTCCTCCGGCTCGTGTACTACCCCCCTTTGACAATACGACCAAATTTCAAACGGGCCACGAAGTGGCGTGAGGGCATAATTATTGATCAGATTCTTTCTTAGGGTCATAAAATAATGTATGGTAGTCTCCATGACCGAATTTATGATCCGATTCAGTGGTTCGACCCATACTCAGTTTTTTCCTCCGGCTCGTGTACTACCCCCTTTGGCAATACGACCAAAATTTCGAACGGGCCACGGGGTGGCGTGAGGGCATAATTATTGATCCGATTCTTTATTAGAGTCATAAAATATTGTATGGCAGTCTCCTAGACCGAATTTATGATCAGATTCAGTGGTTCGACCTATACTCAGTTTTTTCCTCCGGCTCGTGTACTACCCTCTTTGGCAATACGACCAAAATTTCAAACAGGCCACGGGGTGGCTTGAGGGCATAATTATTGATCCGATTCTTTCTTAGGGTCATAAAATATTGTATGGCAGTCTCTTAGACCTAATTTTTTATCTGATTCAGTGGTTCGACCCATCCTCAGTTTTTCCTCCGGCTCATGTACTACCCCTTTTGGCAATACTTGCAAAATTTCGATCGGGCCACGGGGTGGTGTGAGGGCATAATTATTGATCCGATTCTTTATTAGATTCATAAAATATTGTATGGCAGTCTCTTAGACCGAATTTATGATCCGATTTAGTGGTTCGTCCTATACTCAGGTTTTCCTCCGGCTCATGTACTACCCCATTAGGCAATACTTGCAAAATTTAGAACGGGCCACGGGGGTGGCGTGAGGGCATAATTATGGATCCGATTCTTTCTTAGGGTCATAAAATATTGAATGGCAGTCTCCTAGACCGAATTTATGATCCGATTCAGTGGTTCGACCCATCCTTAGTTTTTCCTCCGGCTCGTGTACTACCCCCTTTGACAATACGACCAAATTTCAAACGGGCCACGAAGTGGCGTGAGGGCATAATTATTGATCCGATTCATTCTTAGGGTCATAAAATAATGTATGGTAGTCTCCATGACCGAATTTTTGATCCGATTCAGTGGTTCGACCCATACTCAGGTTTTCCTCCGGCTCACGTACTACCCTCTTTGGAAATACTGGCAAAATTTAGAACGGGCCACGGGGCTGGCGTGAGGGCATAATTATTGATCCGATTCTTTCTTAGGGTCATAAAATATTGTACGGCAGTCTCCTAGACCGAATTTATGATCCGATTCAGTGGTTCGACCCATACTCAGTTTTTTCCTCCGGCTCGTGTACTACCCCCTTTGGCAATACGACCAAAATTTCGAACGGGCCACGGGGTGGCGTGAGGGCATATTTATTTATCTGATTCTTTCTTAGAGTCATAATATATTGTATGGCAGTCTCCTGGACCGAATTTATGATCCGATTCAGTGGTTAGACCCATACTCAGTTTTTCCTCCGGCTCGTGTACTACCCCTTTTGGCAATACTTGCAAAATTTCGAACGGGCCACGGGGTGGTGTGAGGGCATAATTATTGATCCGATTCTTTATTAGAGTCATAAAATATTGTATGGCAGTCTCCTAGACCGAATTTATGATCCGATTTAGTGGTTCGACCTATACTCAGGTTTTCCTCCGGCTCATGTACTACCCCATTTGGCAATACTTGCAAAATTTAGAACGGGCCACGGGGGTGGCGTGAGGGCATAATTATTGATCCGATTCTTTCTAAGGGTCATAAAATATTGAATGGCAGTCTCCTAGACCGAATTTATGATCCGATTCAGTGGTTCGACCCATCCTTAGTTTTTCCTCCGGCTCGTGTACTACCCCTCTTTGACAATACGACCAAATTTTAAACGGGCCACGAAGTGGCGTGAGAGCATAATTATTGATCCGATTCTTTCTTAGGGTCATAAAATAATGTATGGTAGTCTCCATGACCGAATTTATGATCCGATTCAGTGGTTCGACCCATACTCAGTTTTTTCCTCCGGCTCGTGTACTACCCCCTTTGGCAATACGACCAAAATTTCGAACGGGCCACGTGGTGGCGTGAGGGCATAATTATTGATCCGATTCTTTATTAGAGTCATAAAATATTGTATGGCAGTCTCCTAGACCGAATTTATGATCAGATTCAGTTGTTCGACCTATACTCAGTTTTTTCCTCCGGCTCGTGTACTACCCTCTTTGGCAATACGACCAAAATTTCAAACAGGCCACGGGGTGGCTTGAGGGCATAATTATTGATCCGATTCTTTCTTAGGGTCATAAAATATTGTATGGCAGTCTCTTAGACCTAATTTTTGATCTGATTCAGTGGTTCGACCCATCCTCAGTTTTTCCTCCGGCTCATGTACTACCCCTTTTGGCAATACTTGCAAAATTTCGAACGGGCCACGGGGTGGTGTGAGGGCATAATTATTGATCCGATTCTTTATTAGATTCATAAAATATTGTATGGCAGTCTCCTAGACCGAATTTATGATCCGATTTAGTGGTTCGTCCTATACTCAGGTTTTCCTCCGGCTCATGTACTACCCCATTAGGCAATACTTGCAAAATTTAGAACGGGCCACGGGGGTGGCGTGAGGGCATAATTATTGATCCGATTCTTTCTTAGGGTCATAAAATATTGAATGGCAGTCTCCTAGACCGAATTTATGATCCGATTCAGTGGTTCGACCCATCCTTAGTTTTTCCTCCGGCTCGTGTACTACCCCCTTTGACAATACGACCAAATTTCAAACGGGCCACGAAGTGGCGTGAGGGCATAATTATTGATCCGATTCATTCTTAGGGTCATAAAATAATGTATGGTAGTCTCCATGACCGAATTTTTGATCCGATTCAGTGGTTCGACCCATACTCAGGTTTTCCTCCGGCTCACGTACTACCCTCTTTGGAAATACTGGCAAAATTTAGAACGGGCCACGGGGCTGGCGTGAGGGCATAATTATTGATCCGATTCTTTCTTAGGGTCATAAAATATTGTATGGCAGTCTCCTAGACCGAATTTATGATCCGATTCTGTTGTTCGACCCATACTCAGTTTTTTCTCCGGCTCGTGTACTACCCCTTTTGGCAATACGACCAAAATTTCGAAAGGGCCATGGGGTGGCGTGAGGTCATAATTATTGATCCGATTCTTTCTTAGGGTCATAAAATATTGTATGGCAGTCTCCTAAACCGAATTTTTGATCCGATTCAGTGGTTCGACCCATACTCAGTTTTTTCCTCCGGCTCGTGTACTACCCCCTTTGGGAATACGACCAAAATTTCGAACGCGCCACGGGGTGGCGTGAGGGCATAATTATTTATCTGATTCTTTCTTAGAGTCATAATATATTGTATGGCAGTCTCCTGGACCGAATTTAGGATCCGATTCAGTGGTTAGACCCAAACTCAGTTTTTCCTCCGGCTCTTGTACTACCCCCTTTGGAAATACTGGCAAAATTTAGAACGGGCCACGGGGCTGGCGTGAGGGCATAATTATTGATCCGATTCTTTCTTAGGGTCATAAAATATTGTATGGCAGTCTCCTAGACCGAATTTATGATCCGATTCTGTTGTTCGACCCATACTCAGTTTTTTCTCCGGCTCGTGTACTTCCCTTTTTGGCAATACGACCAAAATTTCGAAAGGGCCACGGGGTGGCGTGAGGGCATAATTATTGATCCGATTCTTTCTTAGGGTCATAAAATATTGTATGGCAGTCTCCTAGACCGAATTTATGATCCGATTCAGTGGTTCGACCCATCCTTAGTTTTTCCTCCGGCTCGTGTACTACCCCCTTTGACAATACGACCAAATTTCAAACGGGCCACGAAGTAGCGTGAGGGCATAATTATTGATCCGATTCTTTCTTAGGGTCATAAAATAATGTATGGTAGTCTCCATGACAGAATTTATGATCCGATTCAGTGGTTCGACCCATACTTAGTTTTTTCCTCCGGCTCGTGTATTACCCCTTTGGCAATACGACCAAAATTTCGAACGGGCCACGGAGTGGCGTGAGGGCATAATTATTGATCTGATTCTTTATTAGAGTCATAAAATATTGTATGGCAGTCTCCTAGAGCGAATTTATGATCAGATTCAGTGGTTCGACCTATACTCAGTTTTTTCCTCCGGCTCGTGTACTACCCTCTTTGGCAATACGACCAAAATTTCAAACAGGCCACGGGGTGGCTTGAGGGCATAATTATTGATCCGATTCTTTCTTAGGGTCATAAAATATTGTATGGCAGTCTCTTAGACCTAATTTATGATCTGATTCAATGGTTCGACCCATCCTCAGTTTTTCCTCCGGCTCGTGTACTACCCCCTTTGACAATACAACCAAATTTCGAACGGGCCACGAAGTGGCGTGAGGGCATAATTATTGATCCGATTCTTTCTTAGGGTCATAAAATAATGTATGTCAGTCTCCATGACCGAATTTATGATCCGATTCAGTGGTTCGACCCATACTCAGATTTTCCTCCGGCTCGTGTACTACCCCCTTTGGCAATACGACCAAAATTTCGAACGGGTCACAGGGAGGTGTGAGGGCATAATTATTGATCCGATTCTTTCTTAGGGTCATAAAATATTGTATGGCAGTCTCCTAGACCGAATTTATGATCCGATTCAGTGGTTCGACCCATCCTCAGTTTTTCCTCTTGCTCGTGTACTACCCCCTTTGACAATACGACCAAATTTCGAACGGGCCACGAAGTGGCGTGAGGGCTTAATTATTGATCCGATTCTTTCTTAGGGTCATAAAATAATGTATGGCAGTCTCCATGACCGAATTTATGATTCGATTCAGTGGTTCGACCCATACTCAGATTTTCCTCCGGCTCGTGTACTACCCCCTTTGGCAATACGACCAAAATTTCGAACGGGCCACGGGGAGGTGTGAGGGCATAATTATTGATCCGATTCTTTATTAGAGTCATAAAATATTGTATGGCAGTCTCCTAGTCCGAATTTATGATCCGATTCTGTGGTTCGACCTATACTCAGTTTTTTTCCTCCGGCTCGTGTACTACCCCCTTGGCAATACGATCAAAATTTCGAACGGGCCACGGGGTGGCGTGAGGGCATAATTATTGATCCGATTATTTCTTAGAGTCATAAAATATTGTAAGGCAGTCTCCCAGACCGAATTTATGATCCGATTCAGTGGTTCGACCCATACCCAGTTTTTTCCTCCGGCTCGTGTACAACCCCCATTGGCAATACAATCAATATTTCGAACGGGCCACGGGGTGGCGTGAGGGCATAATTATTTATCTAATTCTTTCTTAGAGTTATAAAATATTGTATGGCAGTCTCCTGGACCGAATTTATGATCCGATTCAGTGGTTCGACCCATACTCAGTTTTTCCTCCGGCTCTTGTACTACCCCCCTTTGGCAATACTGGTAAAATTTCGAACGGGCCACGGGGTGGTGTGAGGGTATAATTATTGATCCGATTCTTTCTTAGGGTCATAAAATATTGTATGGCAGTCTCCTAGACCGAATTTATGATCCGATTCAGTGGTTCGACCCATAATCAGGTTTTTCCTCCGGCTCGTGTACTACCCCCTTTGGCAATACGACCAAAATTTCGAACGGGCCACGGGGTGGCGTGAGGGCATATTTATTTATCTGATTCTTTCTTAGAGTCATAATATATTCTATGGCAGTCTCCTGGACCGAATTTATGATCCGATTCAGTGGTTCGACCCATACTCAGTTTTTTCCTCCGGCTCGTGTACTACCCCCTTTGGGAATACGACCAAAATTTCGAACGCGCCACGGAGGTGGCGTGAGGGCATAATTATTTATCTGATTCTTTCTTAGAGTCATAATATATTGTATGGCAGTCTCCTGGACCGAATTTATGATCCGATTCAGTGGTTAGACCCATACTCAGTTTTTCCTCCGGCTCGTGTACTACCCCCTTTGGAAATACTAGCAAAATTTAGAACGGGCCACGGGGCTGGCGTGAGGGCATAATTATTGATCCGATTCTTTCTTAGGGTCATAAAATATTGTATGGCAGTCTCCTAGACCGAATTTATGATCCGATTCTGTTGTTCGACCCATACTCAGTTTTTTCTCCGGCTCGTGTACTACCCCTTTTGGCAATACGACCAAAATTTCGAAAGGGCCACGGGGGTGGCGTGAGGGCATAATTATTGATCCGATTCTTTCTTAGGGTCATAAAATATTGTATGGCAGTCTCCTAGACAGAATTTATGATCCGATTATGTTGTTCGACCCATACTCAGTTTTTTCTCCGGCTCGTGTACTACCCCTTTTGGCAATACGACCAAAATTTCGAAAGGGCCACGGGGTGGCGTGAGGGCATAATTATTGATCCGATTCTTTCTTAGGGTCATAAAATATTGTATGGCAGTCTCCTAGACCGAATTTATGATCCGATTCAGTGGTTCGACCCATCCTTAGTTTTTCCTCCGGCTCGTGTACTACCCCCTTTGACAATACGACCAAATTTCAAACGGGCCACGAAGTGGCGTGAGGGCATAATTATTGATCCGATTCTTTCTTAGGGTCATAAAATAATGTATGGTAGTCTCCATGACAGAATTTATGATCCGATTCAGTGGTTCGACCCATACTCAGTTTTTTCCTCGGCTCGTGTATTACCCCCTTTGGCAATACGACCAAAATTTCGAACGGGCCACGGGGTGGCGTGAGGGCATAATTATTGATCTGATTCTTTATTAGAGTCATAAAATATTGTATGGCAGTCTCCTAGAGCGAATTTATGATCAGATTCAGTGGTTCGACCTATACTCAGTTTTTTCCTCCGGCTCGTGTACTACCCTCTTTGGCAATACGACCAAAATTTCAAACAGGCCACGGGGTGGCTTGAGGGCATAATTATTGATCCGATTCTTTCTTAGGGTCATAAAATATTGTATGGCAGTCTCTTAGACCTAATTTATGATCTGATTCAATGGTTCGACCCATCCTCAGTTTTTCCTCCGGCTCGTGTACTACCCCCTTTGACAATACGACCAAATTTCGAACGGGCCACGAAGTGGCGTGAGGGCATAATTATTGATCCGATTCTTTCTTAGGGTCATAAAATAATGTATGTCAGTCTCCATGACCGAATTTATGATCCGATTCAGTGGTTCGACCCATACTCAGATTTTCCTCCGGCTCGTGTACTACCCCCTTTGGCAATACGACCAAAATTTCGAACGGGCCACAGGGAGGTGTGAGGGCATAATTATTGATCCGATTCTTTCTTAGGGTCATAAAATATTGTATGGCAGTCTCCTAGACCGAATTTATGATCCGATTCAGTGGTTCGACCCATCCTCAGTTTTTCCTCTTGCTCGTGTACTACCCCCTTTGACAATACGACCAAATTTCGAACGGGCCACGAAGTGGCGTGAGGGCATAATTATTGATCCGATTCTTTCTTAGGGTCATAAAATAATGTATGGCAGTCTCCATGACCGAATTTATGATTCGATTCAGTGGTTCGACCCATACTCAGATTTTCCTCCGGCTCGTGTACTACCCCTTTTGGCAATACGACCAAAATTTCGAACGGGCCACGGGGAGGTGTGAGGGCATAATTATTGATCCGATTCTTTATTAGAGTCATAAAATATTGTATGGCAGTCTCCTAGACCGAATTTATGATCCGATTCTGTGGTTCGACCTATACTCAGTTTTTTCCTCCGGCTCGTGTACTACCCCCTTTGGCAATACGATCAAAATTTCGAACGGGCCACGGGGTGGCGTGAGGGCATAATTATTGATCCGATTCTTTCTTAGAGTCAAAAAATATTGTAAGGCAGTCTCCCAGACCGAATTTATGATCCGATTCAGTGGTTCGACCCATACTCAGTTTTTTCCTCCGGCTCGTGTACAACCCCCATTGGCAATACAATCAATATTTCGAACGGGCCACGGGGTGGCGTGAGGGCATAATTATTTATCTAATTCTTTCTTAGAGTTATAAAATATTGTATGGCAGTCTCCTGGACCGAATTTATGATCCGATTAAGTGGTTCGACCCATACTCAGTTTTTCCTCCGGCTCGTGTACTACCCCCCCTTTGGCAATACTGGTAAAATTTCGAACGGGCCACGGGGGTGGTGTGAGGGCATAATTATTGATCCGAATCTTTCTTAGGGTCATAAAATATTGTATGGTAATCTCCTAGACTGAATTTAAGATCCGATTCAGTGGTTCGACCCATAATCAGTTTTTTTTCTCCGGCTCGTGTACCACCCCCTTTGGCAATACGACCAAAATTTCGAACGGCCACGGGGTGGCGTGAGGGCCTATTTATTTATCTGATTCTTTCTTAGAGTCATAATATATTGTATGGCAGTCTCCTGGACCGAATTTATGATCCGATTCAGTGGTTAGACCCATACTCAGTGTAAGGCCCCGTTACCGGTAACCCTACTTGCGTGTTGGATTTACTCATAAACACAGTTCTAAATATCAGAGTTAATTAAAAACTTTACGCGGAATATAAAACTTTCATAAAACATTACATATCAATTCATAATCATGTCTTTAAACATTCCTCTTGTCTTTCAAAATCAAAACGTAACTTATAAAACATATCGGATCTTCAGATGCCAGGCTTTAGTCTTCTGCCATGTGTCCTCCACTCAAGCCAGCTGTCTCATCCTACTCACCTGCGTGCATACTAAAAGTCAGCTACGCTGAGTGAGTTCTAGTTAATCATACACTACCATACAATACCTTGTTACATACATACGTACTTAACCTCATAACTTCTTTTATACACACATAAGTACTCATACCTTCATTCTTACTTACATACTTTCTTTCTTACTTACATACTTTCTTTACATTCATAATCATACGTTTTAAAGAGCCTTTCGCCCTATAACCTCACAGATATTATAAGGGTCTGGTCCCTAACGTCACAGATATTATAAGGGTCTGGTCCCTAACATCACAGATATTATAAGGGTCTGGTCCCTAACATCACAGATATTATAAGGGTCTGGTCCCTAACATCACAGATATTATGAGGGTCTGGTCCCTAACATCACAGATATTATTAGGGTCTGGTCCCTAACATCACAGATATTATAAGGGTCTGGTCCCTAACATCACAGATATTATGAGGGTCTGGTCCCTAACATCACAGATATTATTAGGGTCTGGTACCCTTTTCGTAACCATACAACCATACAACCGTCATTTCCTTCTTTTATTAACTTTATTACGTTCATACACATAAACATACATATCATACTTGCCATATTTATAACGTTGCAACCTGACAGTACGTGCAATATCCGAAGATCGTTCACGAACCATCAAGCAATCATTCATACATATCACATATATCGCATATGGCTTTATAACGTTACAACCTGACAGTACGTGCAATATCCGAAGATCGTTCACGAACCATCAAGCAATCATTCATACATATCACATATATCACATATGGCATACACTTATCACTTAGGATAAATGTATTAACAACACATCAAGTATGCACACAGCCCCGAAAACATAACAAGGAATGGGGCTAGAAACTCACCTGGATCCTGTTACGCTCGCCGTTGATCGTAATTCCTTTCTTTAACTGGGCTCGGCTAACTGTATAATATTTACACATATCAATTAACTACTGCTACTCGTTTGTATTTCTATCTATATATGACCCACAACGAACGGGGGTCCGGGGGCAGCGCCCCTGGCAGCGGGGTTCTAGGGGCGGCAGCCCCTAGCGGGGTCCAAGGGGCAGAGCCCCTGGCTGGGGTTAAGCTGCCAGGTCAGCTTGGAAAAATTTTATTTTCGATAACTGCCTTAACACATTTTCCATTAGGTTTTTAATTTATTTTATAGACGAACTTCGCTTCAGGCGAAGTTAAACCTTAGGCGAACTTGGAAACAGCTTGGTTCTGGCTTGATTCGATCGAATAGGAACACGTTCGATCGAATAGGAACACGTTCGATCGAATAGGAACACGTTCGATCGAATACAACACGTTCGATCGAATAGGAACACGTTCGATCAAACAGGAACACGTTCGATCGAATACAACACTCATTCGATCGAATACAAAACCTCATTCGATCGAATGAGTTGGAGACCATTCGGTTGCTTCCCTATTCGGTCGACTGGACTTGTTCGATCTACGCATTCGATCGAAAGGACTGATTCGATCGACTGGTTCGATCGAATGAGTCTGATTCGAACTCCTTCAAGCTGGGCGACGGAGAAACCCACGGGTTTTCCAGATTTTCCAGATTTTTGACCCAAAATCGAAGTTTTTGACATGGAAATGCTCGGGATTGAAAGGGCTATCGATTCCTAGTACTTTTAAACACAAAAGCTTGCATTTTGACACCAAAACAAGGCGGTTTTTGACCCGAAAACTCAAGTTACGTTTTTGCTCGATTTGAGGCCGAAATGGTTATGAAAACGGATGATTTTCGAGAGGGACTTACCAAAAACGATTAGGAACAAGATTGTGGACTCGGATTTGTGATTTGAGAACTTTCTCTCTCTAGCTTCTCTCTCTAGAAATGAGAGTGTTTGGGTGGGTGTAAGTGAAGGAAGATGGTGAAAATGGTGGAAGTGTCAAGAACTTTCGTTTATATACTACGGGTTTGGTTAGGCTCGGGTTGGCTTCCTACGGGTCGAGACAGGCCGAGTTCATAAAATAACTAAGCCCAAGACCCGTTCCTTACTCGACATTAAATAACTAAAACGTGAATTTACTAAACATAACTTTCTTTTATTTATCAATATAAAAATTTTAGGATGTTACAAGTCTTCCTCCCTTAAAGAGGTTTCGTCCCCGAAACCTAACTATTACATAAACAAACTAGGGTAAAACTTGCGCATCTCATCCTCGACTTCCCAAGTAGCATCAGATCCCTTGCGGTGTTTCCATATCACTTTGACCAAGGGTATAATCTTGTGACGAAGCTGCTTCTCCTTGCGATCAACGATCTTTATCGGTTGCTCGATGTAGTTCAATTGTTCATCAACCTCAATGTCCATTAATGGCACGTGAGACGTGTCATCAGCTAGACACTTCCTCAGATGAGAAACATGGAAGGTTGAATGAATTCCTTCTAACTCATCGGGTAAATCCAGTTTGTAAGCTACTTCACCCACACGTTTTACAATCTTGAACGGTCCAATGTACCTCGGACTCAACTTTCCTCTTTTCCTAAAACGGATAATCCCCTTCCAAGGCGAGACCTTAAGCATCACATAGTCGCCAACGTTAAACTCAATTGGTCGTCGCCGCTTATCCGCATAAGACTTTTGTCTGTCTTGAGCGGCTTTCATTCTTGCTTTGATCTGATCGAACTTTGAAGACGTTTCTTGAACCACTTCTATACTTCCCATTTCCTTCTGACCAATCTCACCCCCAACACACCGGGGTTCTACATCGTCTACCGTACAGCATCTCAAACGGTGGCATACCAATACTCGAATGGTAACTGTTGTTATAGGAGAACTCTGCCAGATGCAGATGATCATCCCAACTTCCACCAAAATCTAAAACGCAAGCACGTAGCATATCCTCAAGGGTTTGGATCGTCCTTTCAGACTGTCCATCGGTTTGAGGATGATACGCCGTACTGATGTTCAACCTCGTCCCCATAGCTTCATGAAATTTCTTCCAGAACCTCGAAGTAAACCGTGTATCCCTATCAGACACGATCGATAACGGTACTCCATGCTTGGTTACAATTTCTTTAATGAACAAGCTTGCTAACGTTTCTGACGAGATGGCCTCTCGTATGGGCAGAAAATGAGCACTCTTGGTCAAACGGTCCACAATCACCCAGATGGTATCATGATGCTTAGCTGTACGAGGTAGCTTAGTTATGAAATCCATGGTGATGTGTTCCCATTTCCACTCAGGTATCTCTAGCGGTTGCATCTTCCCATAAGGCTTTTGGTGCTCGGCCTTGACTTGTAAGCAAGTTAAGCACTTACTAACATAATCCACTACATCACTCTTCATTCCTGGCCACCAGTAATCTCTTTTCAAGTCTTGGTACATCTTTGTAGCTCCAGGATGGATTGAGTACCTTGACTTATGAGCTTCATCTAAGATTCGACTTCTAAGATCACCATGGCGTGGAATCCACATACGGTCAAATCTAGTTTTAACTCCATGAGTGTTTTCCATCAACTCATCTTGCTGGCCATAAATCCTTTCTTTCTTTACTAACCCTTCGTCTACTAACACTTCTGACTGCACTTTGATGATTTCTTCAAAAAGACTTGAGTTCATGATCAACTTGTATGACTTCACTGTTGCAAGGACTTCCTCATTCTTCCGACTTAACGCATCAGCGACCACGTTAGCTTTACCGGGGTAATACTTAATCTCACAGTCGTAATCCTTTATCAATTCTAACCATCTTCTCTGCCTCATGTTCAGTTCTTTCTGCTCGAAGAAGTACTTTAAACTCTTATGATCTGTATAGATAGTACACTTAGTGCCGTACAGATAATGCCTCCATATCTTAAGAGCATGCACTACAGCTGCTAACTCCAAATCATGCGTCGGGTAAGTACTCTCATGGACCTTCAACTGTCTAGACGCGTAGGCTATCACCTTCCCTCGTTGCATCAACACGCAACCTAACCCTTGATGCGAGGCATCAGCACAAACAACAAAATCCTCATCACCATCGGGTAAAGTAAGGATTGGAGCTTGCGTGAGTCTCTTCTTCAATTCTTCAAAGGCTTCCTCCTGAAACTTTCCCCAATTGAATACTATCGTCTTACGGGTCATACCGGTCAGCGGTGCGGCTATCTTGGAGAAACCTTCGATGAATCTCCTATAGTAGCCAGCTAACCCTAGGAAGCTTCGTATATCAGTCGGATTCTGCGGAGTCTTCCAATTCGTTATCGCTTCAATCTTAGCTGGGTCCACGGTAATCCCCTCCGGATTAACCACATGACCTAAAAATTGCACTTCCCTTAACCAGAACGCGCACTTCGAAAACTTGGCGTACAACCTTTCTTTCTTCAGAACTTCCAATACCTCTCTCAGATGCTCGGCATGGTCAGACTCACTCTTTGAATAAATCAATATATCATCGATGAAGACGATAACCGACTTATCCAACATCGGTCGACACACCCTATTCATCATGTCCATAAATGCTGCAGGAGCATTTGTTAGACCGAATGACATTACAAGGAACTCGTAGTGTCCATACCGCGTTCGGAACGCTGTTTTAGGGATGTCTACCTCTTTCACCTTCAGCTGATGGTAGCCTGATCGGAGATCTATTCGTGAGAACCAACTCGAACCTTGCAGTTGGTCAAACAGATCGTCAATCCTAGGCAAGGGGTATCTATTCTTTACCGTAAGCTTATTCAACTCACGATAGTCTATGCACATTCTCATACTTCCATCCTTTTTCTTCACAAACAAAACCGGTGCGCCCCACGGAGAAACACTCGGTCTGATAAAACCCTTGTCGAGGAGTTCTTGCAGTTGGGACATCAATTCCTTCATCTCGGACGGTGCTAGACGGTAAGGCGCCTTCGCGACGGGCTGGGCTCCTGGTACTAGATCTATCTGAAATTCTATCTCTCGCTCAGGTGGCAACCCCGGAAGATCCTCAGGGAATACTTCTGGGTAGTCGCGCACAATAGGAACATTCTTCATTTCTTTCGTCTCGGCCGTAGCGTTGACAACATACGCCAGGTAGGCACCGCACCCTCGCCTTAACAAACCCTCGGCTTTTATCATCGAAATGACATTAAGCCCATAACTCTCCTTATCACCATAAACCGTCACCGCACTACCATCCAATGACTTTAACCTTATCATCTTACTTTTACATACTATCTGAGCCTCAAACTCAGACAACCAATCCATACCCAAGACTACATCGAACCCTCCTAAGGCCATAACATACAAAGTAACAGGGAACTCATGTCCCTCTAACTCTATCTTACAATTCTTCACCATTTTTGTTATTTTCACCGAAGTGTCACTTGCGGTTTCTACTACAAAAGTTTCAGACACTCGGCAGCCTTTCATTTTAGCTAGTTTACTAAACGTCGTAGCTACAAAACTTCTATTCGCACCAGAATCAAATAATACAGAAGCGGAAACATCGTTCACTAGAAACGTACCTGTGACGACATCCGGAATCTGCCTGGCTTGTTCCTGGGTCAGCATGTAGGCTCTAGTTCTGGGCCTAGCTTGATCGGCATCCTTCTTTCCACTACCTCCAGCTACACCTTCAGTGCACTCCCTTGACATATGGCCTGTCTTGCCACATTTGTAACATGTTGGCTTCGCACTGCACTCATTGGCATAATGCCCTACCTTCCCGCACTTATAACAGGCATTCGACCCCATTCTGCATTCTCCACCATGAGCCTTTCCACATTTGAGACAAACATTAGAACTTTTACCCCACTTGCATTCACCACCATGCCTCTTTCCGCAGGTCTTACACGATCTCTTCTCCCACACTTTCTGTTTCTTATCCCTGGAGTTCCATAACTGAGTACCGGGTCGTTTAGCAGGAGTGACCCCTTTCTTCTCTTTCTCTTCGTCCCTTTCCACCCTATCATCCGCGGCCACGTCAGCATAGACCATTTCCGCGAGTCCAACAGCCGAATCAAAAGTAGCAGGTTGAATCGCCCTGACTAACATGCGGACCTTTTGTGGCAACCCCCTCACATAACACTTGATTCTCTTGACCTCAGTGTCAACCATGTCAGGCACCAACCTAGATAGTCGGTTGAACTCCGTGGTATACTCACGATGCGTCATCATACCGGCTTTTAAATTCTGGAACTTCATCTCCGTTCTTTCAACCTCGGCATCTGCACAGAACTTCTTCATTACCAACTCTTTCAAATCTTCCCACTTCATCTCTTTGATCTCTTCACGGGTCTTCCTCTGCTCCACACTCTCCCACCAATACATAGCCTCATCTACGAATGACTGAGTAGCATAACCCACAGCTTGGTCGGGACGGCATTCGCTAATGCGGATAACCTTGTCCATAGCGGTTATCCACTGGAGAGTAGCGATTGCGTCTCCTAAACCAGTCAGCTTAGGCGGGTCACAACCTTTGAAGGACTTATAGCTGCACCCACCTTGTCCTCCTCTCCTATCATCGACTTTCACAGACTTATCCCCACTCGAGGCCCCTCTTTCACCTTCCCCATCCCTTCTACCATCACCACCCGCCCCTTCAGCAGTTCGCTCACGGCTTCCAGCAGATCCTTCGAGATTCAGGTTCTTCACAGCAGCAACTACAGCCTGAACGATGGCCGCTTGAACTGCGGGGCTAAGTTGAACTTCTTCGTTGTTGTTCTGGTCTCCTCCAGCTGCGCTTCCCTCATCTTCGGTGTGGGAAGCTTCTTCCACCGAGGGTTGCCGGACAAGACGAGGCCTGCCACGACGCCCAGTGCGACCCCCAGTTTCAACAAATTCTCCAGCTCCAGCCATCAGTATCCTATATGAGAAAACACAAACATCATCACTCAAGGAACTATTTAGTACAAGGATAGTAAGGCTAACAGGTAATAACAGTGGCCAGTTGTGTTTAGCTGATCACGTTACTTTCCGTGTCCTATACACTTCCCTTTATGAGTCTATTTGTGCTGGTTCTACTTAAGCAGTTTGTCAAATCAAACAATCAATTATTCCTATCCCTGACGTTCACATATCTTTCCTTTCTCATTAATATATATCATTTAATCATACACCTTACCTTCACTGATCTTGCTTGAGCGACACATGGCATTCTTGAACTGGCATCTTCTTTCCTTTCTTACTTAAATCCCATTCTCTGTTCGAGTCTAAGCATGTAGGATGCTTAAATCTCTCGAACTTTGCTCTGATACCAACTTGTAAGGCCCCGTTACCGGTAACCCTACTTTCGTGTTGGATTTACTCATAAACACAGTTCTAAATATCAGAGTTAATTAAAAACTTTACGCGGAATATAAAACTTTCATAAAACATTACATATCAATTCATAATCATGTCTTTAAACATTCCTCTTGTCTTTCAAAATCAAAACGTAACTTATAAAACATATCGGATCTTCAGATGCCAGGCTTTAGTCTTCTGCCATGTGTCCTCCACTCAAGCCAGCTGTCTCAACCTACTCACCTGCGTGCATACTAAAAGTCAGCTACGCTGAGTGAGTTCTAGTTAATCATACACTACCATGCAATACCTTGTTACATACATACGTACTTAACCTCATAACTTTCTTTCATACACACATAAGTACTCATACCTTCATTCTTACTTACATACTTTCTTTCTTACTTACATACTTTCTTTACATTCATAATCATACGTTTTAAAGAGCCTTTCGCCCTATAACCTCACAGATATTATAAGGGTCTGGTCCCTAACATCACAGATATTATAAGGGTCTGGTCCCTAACATCACAGATATTATAAGGGTCTGGTCCCTATCATCACAGATATTATGAGGGTCTGGTCCCTAACATCACAGATATTATTAGGGTCTGGTCCCTAACATCACAGATATTATTAGGGTCTGGTCCCATGTTTTCGAATATTAGTAGGGTTCGATTCCCTCTTCGTTACCATACAACCATACATCATACCTCGAGTATTATTAGGGCTCGGTACCCCTTTTGTAACCATACAACCATACAACCGTCATTTCCTTCTTTTATTAACTTTCTTACGTTCATACACATAAACATACATATCATACTTGCCATATTTATAACGTTACAACCTGACAGTACGTGCAATATCCGAAGATCGTTCACGAACCATCAAGCAATCATTCATACATATCACATATATCACCTATGGCATACACTTATCACTTTGGATAAATGTATTAACAACACATCAAGTATGCACACAGCCCCGAAAACATAACAAGGAATGGGGCTAGAAACTCACCTGGATCCTGTTACGCTCGCCGTTGATTGTAATTCCTTTCTTTAACTGGGCTCGGCTAACTGTATAATATTTACACATATCAATTACTGCTACTACTATTACTACTACTCATTTTCGATAACCGCCTTAACACATTTTCCATTAGGTTTTTTTAATTTATTTCATAAACGAACTTCACTTCAGGCGAATCTTGGAAACAACTTGGTTCTGGCTTGATTCGATCGAATAGGAACACGTTCGATCGAATACAACACGTTCGATCGAATAGGAACACGTTCGATCAAACAGGAACACGTTCGATCGAATAGGAACACGTTCGATCGAATACAACACTCATTCGATCGAATACAAAACTCATTCGATCGAATGAGTTGGAGACCATTCGGTTGCTTCCCTATTCGGTCGACTGGACTTGTTCGATCTACGCATTCGATCGAATGGACTGATTCGATCGACTGGTTCGATCGAATGAGTCTGATTCGACTCCTTCAAGCTGGGCGACGGAGAAACCCACGGGTTTTCCAGATTTTCCAGATTTTTGACCCAAAATCGAAGTTTTTGACATGGAAATGCTCGGGATTGAAAGGGCTATCGATTCCTAGTACTTTTAAACACAAAAGCTTGCATTTTGACACCAAAACAAGGCGGTTTTTGACCCGAAAACTCAAGTTACGTTTTTGCTCGATTTGAGGCCGAAATGGTTATGAAAACGGATGATTTTCGAGAGGGACTTACCAAAAACGATTAGGAACAAGATTGTGGACTCGGATTTGTGATTTGAGAACTTTCTCTCTCTAGCTTCTCTCTCTAGAAATGAGAGTGTTTGGGTGGGTGTAAGTGAAGGAAGATGGTGAAAATGGTGGAAGTGTCAAGAACTTTCGTTTATATACTACGGGTTTGGTTAGGCTCGGGTTGGCTTCCTACGGGTCGAGACAGGCCGAGTTCATAAAATAACTAAGCCCAAGACCCGTTCCTTACTCGACATTAAATAACTAAAACGTGAATTTACTAAACATAACTTTCTTTTATTTATCAATATAAAAATTTTAGGATGTTACATCTGGTCTACTGCAACAACCGGAACTCCCAATGTGGAAATGGGAACACATCTCAATGGATTTTATCACGGGTTTACCGAAGACACCGACGGGATGCGATACCATTGGGTGATCGTTGACCGGTTGACTAAGTCTGCACACTTCTTAGCGATTAAGGAATCGGACAAAATGGAAAGACTAACTCGTGCTTACATGAAAGAAGTGGTATCTAGACACGGAGTGCCTGTCTCGATCATTTCCGATCGAGATTCTCGTTTCACTTCGCACTTTTGGAAGTCGCTGCAAAGCGCACTAGGCACCCGTCTTGATATGAGCACAGCATACCATCCTCAGACGGATGGGCAAAGTGAACGAACTATTCAGACCCTGGAGGATATGTTGCGTGCCTGCGTATTGGATTTCGGAAAAAGTTGGGAACCTCACTTACCTTTGGTAGAGTTTTCGTATAATAACAGCTACCACGCAAGTATTAAAGCAGCGCTGTTTGAAGCGCTGTATGGACGGAAGTGTCGATCACCACTCTGCTGGGCAGAGGTGGGTGACAGCTAAATCACTGGTCCAGAACTGGTACTCGAAACTTCGGAAAAGATTGTACAAATCCGAAATCGCATGGCAGCAGCACGAGATCGCCAAAAGAGTTACGCCGACAAGCGCCGAAAGCCTCTCGAATTTCAAGTGAACGATCGAGTGTTACTCAAAGTCTCACCTTGGAAAGGTGTGGTTCGCTTTGGTAAGCGAAACAAACTCAACCCACGATATGTTGGTCCTTACCGGATAACTGAGCGCGTTGGTCCAGTGGCGTACCGACTGGACCTACCAACGGGACTCGGTGGCGTACACAATGTTTTTCACGTATCCAATTTGAAGAAATGCCTATCTGATGAAACCCAAGTAGTCCCTTTGGAGGAACTGCAAGTTGATGAACAGTTACGTTTCATTGAGGAACCAGTCGAGGTTTTGGATTGGGAAATCAAAACGCTCAAGCACAACAAAATTCCAATCGTTAAGGTTCGTTGGAACTCGAGACGTGGACCGGAGTTCACGTGGGAACGCGAGGATCAAATGATGAAAAAGTATCCTCACCTTTTTGAAGGGCTAACCAAACACAAAAAACCGCGAAACCCGGCAAACCGTCAGAAATCACCGGAGGTATGAATTAAATTTCGGGACGAAATTTCTTTCTACTAGGGGATGATATGACAAACTGAAAATTTTTCTTACTTTTTCTGACACTCGTCACGACTTGACTCAAATTTTCGGGACGAAAATTCTTTAACATGGGAATGATGTGACAATCGTCAATTTCAGGTTAACTCCGTTAATTCAACTCCGTCAATTCAAACTTAAGATCATTGAATCTATAACGCACACTTCATTACATTTAAACTAGGGTTTAAATGACGCTTAACACTTACTACAGGTGTAGTCTTTCGGGAATTGCACCGAAACGCAAACGAGTTGACGCAAACGATTGATGAATAAACGAAAAACGTCAAAACAGTAATTATGTGATAATTATGTGTTAGACTTATGTGTTATGTGATAACATGGTTATAAACGTTAACTCAAGATGTAAACAAGTTAGTTAAGCTAGATAAGTAATACTTAGAAGTGGAGGGGCTAAAGTGTAACATAGTATTCTATAAATACTATGTTATAATAAACCCTAACTCTTATTTTTTTTCTCCCAAAACCGATCAGCCACCCCCTCCATCCCTCTTGGCTGCCGTCACCTTCACACACACATAACACCAAGAAATCAAGCCTTTGATTGAAGAACTAGGTGCTAGGAAGGTATAATTGATTATCCTATACATCCTTGTTACTTGATTTTGATGTTTGTTGGGTTAATAACAAACCCTTAGCTGCCGATTTCTTGTATGGTTTGTGTTAACATGATTGTTGTTGAATTAATGATGATTGATAACTAGTATTGATGTTGTTACATGTTGATTGTTGTGTCTATGATTTGAGTTCAAACAAAAACCCTAATCATGTATGTAATGGGTAATTGATGTGCATGGATGGTGTTTATGGAGTCTAGAGTGTTATATGAATGCATGATAGTTCATAGATTGTTATTATGTTGAGTTTGGATGCAAACAGTTTCTGGACAGAATGTGTATATGATGTTTAAGTGACTGTAACGAAGTGTAAACGTGAAAATTGGTTGCGATTATTGGTACTACAGTAAACTAGGTTGAGTCTAGTTTTTATAAAGTATAAATTTGTAATTTTTGGACAAGTAGAAGTTAAAATTTATGATTTTACAAAAACGTTGTGCAAAGCTGAGCTGTTAGACCTGCTGTTAGGTTGTTTTGTAAATGTTATATCTCATGAACTACGAGACCAATTGGGTTGGTTCCACTTCTGGAAGTTGACTTATTGAGTTAGAAACCTAACCCAAGTGGTCTTGTATTTATTGGATCTTTCGTTTAACGGGAATTGCAAATAACATTCTGTTGCGCATGAATTTGACTGTTATGAGTTTGCTGTAATGATTTGATGATTTTGAGAAAACTATGTAGAATAAAAATATAATTAAATATGTTCTGGAAACCTAAGACATATGTGCTTCTGTGATGATTTTTGGTAAATTAATTGAGATGCTATGATCGGTGAAATAGTACAATCTTTCTAGTAGGATTTCTGTCTCGGTGAAACTAGCTGCTGAGTTGTGTAAAAATGCATGAAACATGATACTGGCTAGTTAATTGTTATTTGTTGACCAAAATACCCTTACGGGGAATAATTGCTAATTGATTGCCATGATTTGACCAAATTGCCCTCATGGGGAATAATGGCTAGTTAATTGTTATTTGTCGACCAAAATGCCCTTACGGGGAATAATTGATAGTGATGTACTTTATGAATACATGACACGTATATGATTGCTTACACATGTAATGTGTCACAAATACACTGGTTAAAGTCACACACGATTCACAAATGAAACACGAAACATGTTATGTGCATAGGTATTATGTGCCGGGTCTAGAGACTCGATAATATTCCGACACTTAGAAAAATCTTTTTGTTGTTTTAGAACGCTAGAGAGAGTTTTTCTGTGACGCGCACCTTGGTGATTTAATTTGGGAAATTCTTCGCAAACAGTGAGTTTCACTTTCCCCTTTTTAAACTGTTTTAAACGCTTTTCTTTTGGGGGAGATAACATACTCCACAACGCATTTAAGATTTTGTTATAAATTATATATCACTTGTAAAGGCTAAGTGGCAAACGAAACATTTGAAGTCCTACACATCGAACCGGTTAATATTTTGAAGAGCGAGTCACTGTTGAGTAGTACTACTGGGTTTGACAAACCCCACCCAACGCTAAACTCGACTGGAGGTCTAGCGGGTGTAATTTTGGCTAACACGTACCATGGTCTGGATGACCTGGTGACAAGGCACTTAATAAACGAGTCAGCTTCGGTGTCGAACACTTAGTAATACTTGTTGTATAGACTAGCTACCTATCGATATATAATTGACATAACACTATCTGTAACGCAAAACGCTGTAACGCAAAACGCTGTGACGCTGTAACGCAAAACGCTGTAACGCAAAACGCTGTGACGCTGTAACGTTGTAACGCTGTAACGCAAAACGCTGAACGCAAACGCTAAACGATTTATTTTTATATAACTTGTGAAATAACCAACCTTGTGTTGACACTTTTAGTATGTTATTCTCAAGTAGCCGAGGCGGGCGCGCGGTTTAGGAACATGCATTGCTTGATAAACTTTTCACTATTATCACTGGTTTTAAATCGTCCTGTTATCATTGGTTTTAAATCGTCCTGCGTGACGTCACATTGTTCTCTATGGTTTTACGCTTCCGCACTTATTTTCATTTAAACGTTTTTATGGTTTGATTATAATTGATGATTCCGATCCTGTTAGTTCACACCCTCTGACGGTAAAACTCCGTTAGTGGATTTTGAGGGTGTGACAACACACGACCCGAAAGTAGTGGTTGACTGATAACTTAATTAAAGTTGTGAAATTTGAGCTCGGTTTAGACGCCCCGATTGGCCGCGGGACCCTTTTCCGTCTTTGGCGTACCGGAAACTGTTAAATCGGTTAAAAATACCCAAATCATCCGAATTACTTTCGGATGATTCATTTTTACTTGTTTAATTCTATTATATGAAAATAGTTCATTTTTAGGGTTTTTATACACCAGTCAGTTCGTTTAGACGAACTTTACCGGTTTATGCGTTTTAGACTTTAAAAGTTTGTTTTTATCTTCTTTTTAGCACAAATAATTATCCGTTTAGTTTCGGATCTTGAAATTCTGTAAAAATCACTTTTTGAAAGTGGGGAATTTTATAAAAATATTTCCAGAATTAATTTTTATATTTAAAATTTATTTATCTATTTTTAAACACCATTTAAACACTAAATATGTCGTAAATACCAAACGATCTTAGAAAAATCCCAAATTTCTCCTGGATGTCCCCTGCCATCCACATAGTCCCCTGTAATTTTTCCAGAACCAAAATTTTCCTTTACATGCCATTTTCACTAAAACCGAGCTAGAAAACCCTAGAACTCGTTTAACCGAAAAGCCTACTTAGACTTTTCCAACTGACCTCAAATTTTGTGTGTGACTTATTCATGATATAAAAAGCTTATCTGCAATTTTCCAGAATTTTTCATGATATTTAACTATGTTTCACCATTTTTGGCCAAAACCAAGCATTAAATCCACCAAATATTCATCCTTTGTCCAAAAATTACCAAAATTTCACAGAACTCTTATTTTCATGTGTAGAACATCCCTGTATAATTTCATGACTCAAATCTAAACCATAAATAATCTGTCCAAAAACTCCAAAACCGAACATAAACCGAATATACCTTTCGATCTCCGCCACTACAAGCTACAAACTCGTTTTTCCGCCTTATATACCACTAAATACAGAACCTACAACCAACATACCACAATACCAAGCAAGTTACACTCACGATCAAGCCTCTTACACTATAGTTTCGGTTATTGTTTCAAAACTAAAGTTTTAACCGTAAAAATTCATTTTTGCTTCGTTTAACTCCTTTCTTGGACCAAGATCCCTTGTATAACCCGTATACATCACTTGATCATGCAAGAATCGGTTTTTTCATCTTTGAAACCTCATTTTCTTGCAAATAAACTCAAGAAACGAAGATGAACACGTGCATAACTCGATCATTACCTTATTTTTCTTGCTAGAACTCTCGGTTTTGAGTTCATGATGTTGAGAGGATTGTGAGATCTTGAAAGGTTTGTGTAAAAAAAAGAAATGAGGATTATGGGATATCCTCCCATTCCGATCGGAAGTAGTGAGGGGGTGGGGTGGGACCCACCTCTTCATTCTTAGCCACATGTTTGGATATCCGCAATCCGGATAATGTTTTGGATAATCTGGTTCAGTTCGTTTTTCGGTTAAATGTTTAATTCGGCTTAAAACGAGGCTAAAACGGTCGTTTTTCGGCTTAAAAATGAAATTTATATAAAACCGATTTAAAAACTTTAAAAACTTAAACCATGACATTTATTAACTTAAAACATCATATCATTAATTATCGCGCATCTTTTTCGGCTTGATCGATCATCTCTTGCTCGGTTTGGTATTAAAGGTTTCGTTTAATGTACCGACGTACCATTAAATCGAAATTCTTTTTCTGTGCTTTAATTCACTTATCCCGAAGCATTAATGCTTCGTAAAATCACTAAATATTATAGATATCGTCTATAATTGAACCCTCGATTCGTTCGGGTTTCAATAACTATCGATCGATTAATCGCATAATCAATACGATGAATTATATATTCACGTACAATCAATACAGTGAACCATGTATTCTCGTATAATTACTATGGTAATTCATGTACCCGACATTAAATATAACGTAACTATTATCTACCGGTTAGGGTATACTTGGTTTCGTCGGAATCGTTACATTCTCCCTCCATTAAGAAATTTCGTCCTCAAAATTTTACACGCCCACTATCCCCTTTCCGAGAGAAAGGTGGGGGGTTTTTCCTTCAGAATTCACCCTCGCGTTACCAGGTATAATCTGGTCCTCGCTGTGAATTCCACTTAATCTTAATCAATAAAGCTTGGTATGTCCAAACTGTTTAGTTTTCCCGTCTACTATCTCTACGGAATTATTTATGATATCAAGTATATCTTCTATGAGTACCTCAATTACTAGTATTTTCGTTGCCTCATCGCTTAGGTACTTTTCAATCCGACTACATGGTAAACATCATGTATAGTACTTAGCCCCTGGAGTACTTTAATCGATAAACTAAATGACCAACCATGGAGATAGTCTCATGAGGTCCAATATATTAAGGAGCTATTTTCGGTTTTGCCAAACCTCATATCACCTCTCTAAGGTGATGCCTTAAAAAATACCTTGTCACCTCTTCCCAGCGACAATGGTTTCCTCTGAATGTTGGCATAAATCCTTTGCCAATCTCGCGCTGCTTTCAACTTATCTAAAATATTATAAATTCGATTGGTTGTTTCTCGAATCAATTCAAATCTTATGGCTTGAGTGACGCCCAATTTCAATTTAACAAATTGGTGATAATTACTTCACCCATAGAAAGTTTCAAGCTCTCGATGTTTTCTTTCCCGCCTTCCAATAATGGAAGTAGGATGACTATTTCGATCTGAGATCATTGAAAATGGTACTCCACGACGAGATACCATTCCACCATCAGGAATTTGGGCGAGAATTCATTGTGGTAATCATCATGGATTGGGATGAAATGCGAGGATTGGTTAATCGATCCGCGATTACCCAATTTACATCATGCCTTTGATATATCTTGGGAATTTGCGCCCGAAATCCATTGTAATTTATTCCCACTATCATTGGCGAATTTTCTGTCGTTGTGACGTTCCCTAGGGTTTTCGGTGTGCAGCCTTATCTCTTGCATAATTTAAGTATTCACCAACATACGTAATCATATCTTTCTCCAAACTCGGCCATTAATAAAATCCTTTCAGATATTCGTATCATCAATAGTCTAATCCGATCCCGGATGTATGGAATATTTCGATCTATGCGCTTCGTCCATGATTAATTCACGAAGGTCATGGAGGGTCGGGATCCAAACCCGATTTTTGAAATAGAGAATTTCGTCCACGCGCTGTTCGAAATTCTTCTCGTTGCCGTAAAGTCCCTCCTTTTCCAATTGTTCCTCTTTCAACGCCTCACGTTGAGCGACTCGAATCAGATCCTAAAGGTTCGACTGGACTATCATCCTCAGCGCTCGCACTAGCAATGGCTTAACCCGATCTTTCCTACTCAATGCATCGGCTACGACGTTAGCCTTGCCGGGGTGATAACGGATGTCACAGTCATAAACGCTTAACAACTCGACCCATCTTCGATGAATATGAGACTGCGGTCTCTTATCATCTATAAAATTTGTACATTTGCGTCGTACAAAGGATTATGAGTTGGGTAATGCTAAAAATTCTTTAATAAACCGCTGATAGTCTCCGGCTAGTCCTAAAAATTGGCGCATTCCCTTTGGTACATTGGGTGACTGCCAGTTTTAATGGTTTCTATTTTATTTGGGTCTATGTGAAATCCTTGTTGCTTTACAACATGACCAAGGGATTATGCCTTCTTTATTCAAAATCACATTTCGAAAACTTCGCGTACAACTCCTCTTGCTTTAACACTTCCACAATTTTCCTTACACGTCGTTCGTGCTCTTCTTTACGTTGCAAATATATCAAAATATCATCAATGAATGCTATGACAAATTTGTCAAAATAAAGTTTACAGACTCGGTTCATGAGTTCCATGAATGCTGCCGGCACATTTGTTAGCCCGAAAGGCATAACTAAGAATTCATAATGGCCGTAGCGAGTCCGAAACGCTGTTGTTGCAACGTCCTCTTCTTGGATTTTTCATTTGGTGATAACTATATCTAAGATCAATTTCCTAAAAATAAATCGCCCTTTGCAGTTGGTTAAACAGATCATTTACTTCGAAAAAGTGAATACCTATTCTTGATCGTCACTTTATTCAATTCTCCCTAATCAATACATATCCTAACACTTCCGTCCTTCATTTCCCAAATAACACCGGTGCACCCCATGGTGACTAACTAGGTCGTAAAAAACCTCATCCAATTATTCTTGCATTTCAGTTGGTGCAAGTCGGTAGGATGCTTTAGCAACAGGGCCAGCTTGAGGTATTAAATCGATTCTGAATTCGACCTGTCGGGTTGGTGGTAATCCAGGAAGTTCTTCTGGGAGAACCTGTGGGAATTCGCGTACCACCGGGACATCTTCTATATGTTTTCTTTTAAATATGTGGCAACCACGTTTGTTAAATACACCACGTCTTCTTGACGTAAATATTATACCATCTCAAGATGAGATTAGAGTGGTAACCTAATTCCGTACACTTTTCTCTGTATCTAATCGCTTCATCGTCCGAAAGAGAGTTTCTAATCATCTTCTTTTTCATATTTGATTTCAGCTTCATGTTGAGTTAGTCAATCCACGTTAGCTATTACGTCACAACTTCTTAACTTTACTGGTCGTAGGTTAATAAGGAAAGGTTAATCGTTCAGAATAATAGGATAATTCCGAACAATTTAGTTAACCATTAGGGGTTTACCGTTAGTGATTCTACAGTATAGGGTTCTGTAGTTTCACTAATCGGTATCTTTCCAAATAATAGGAGGTTAACAGGAATTAACTTCTATCGACGACCGTAAAAATATCACTGAGGCCTATTGATTTAAAACTACAACATATTTAATACCACCTTTGGATCATGACGTGCTTTATTCGAATTACTCACAAAAGCACGGCTCCTTGCTTGATCAGAGGTTGATGCTTGTCATGAGGTTCGTCTTCCAACGACACCTTGGTTCAAATTTGGGCAATTTCTCTCGAAACGTTCTGTACTGCCACATTCATAGCAAGTACAACTGTTTGGTATAATTTGGTTTCTTTGGATGGATTGTTATTGAAGTTGTTGGGTTCGGAGTGGTTGTACACGAATGGGTTGGGGTTGTCGGTTCACATGGCTTCAATTGGTTCTACAATTGGGGCATTACGTCCATCTTTACCACACCTGTGGCCTACTATCACTCGACATTCTTCTTCCTGCCGATAACCATATTTTCCACATTTAGGGAAGGACCCTTCATGCGGTTCTTGTTTTCACACCAGAACTAGTCTTAGTATAATTCTGGGTTGTAGGACATACCTACTTATTCAAAAGCCAATTTTGCCCTATACCTTTACCATTTCTCTTCTTTAACACTCGACGTCTCACCTAACGTCCTTCCAGTCCGCTCCCCACAGAGTCAAATATATCAATGCTGGCTTGTGACACAACCCTTCCAAAGGTTGTATATTTTACAGGATTGACTATACTCCTTATCGATGGAGTTAGTCCCCAATATAGCGCTCACTTCGCTTAGTTTCAGGAGTAATTAGCCATGTTACCAGACATGACAATTCCTTCAAACGATTAGCGTGTTCTAAGTGATCAGCACACAACATTTCTATCTTTCATAGCTCAGTTTCCAATCTCTGAACTAAATCACTCGAATAAAAGTGCTCTAGCACAAGAATTTTAAATCCTGACCATATCATCTGAGTAATAATAATTTTTTTTTTACTATAATTTTGTACCATCGTGTTCCATCACGATACAACATAATCTACCAACATATCTGTAGCATATTTCACTACACAATGTTCTAGACTCTTACCAATATCCTCGACCATTTCGATCTTTTCTATCCACTTGCTAATCTATTTCTCCTTTTACCATCAGTAAACTATTAATAATTTCCTTAACACAATCAACAAATATATCCTTCATACCAGATCTAATTCATTACGACTACCATTCATGTTTAGTTTATAACTAATACTTGTAGTCATAATAGTATTCGGTGGGACATTATCACTCTTAGTAATAACTCTAAAAATTGAAATATTCATATTCATGTGATTGCTCGGTGCATAATTCTGCGATCACGATTGCATAGACACTAGCAGTGATCTGTGATACGACTTTCGGTATCATCATCTGCTATCTTTGAGCAATCAACTGAATCATATCAATCTCCATCATTGGAGTTACTCTCTTTATGACATTCTGCCGTACCCATCCCGTACGCAGTAATCAATACTAATCTCACCGTATAACTCGTTACCAGCTCAATCATAACAGCAGGTACACATACACACCAAATATTATCATACATATTACACATACCAGTATCTAGTATATATGTCCCATAAATATAATAACATATGGACTTAACCTGACGTCGGTTAACGTTTAAATATGTTTCATAACCCTTGTCACCAACTGACATATCGATCTTTCTTAACAAAGACTAATGTTTAATACGTTTGATTTCAATATCCTTCTTCATGTCAGCATAACCGATACATGCTCACCGTGAGCACCAAACGATTACGTACCACGGAGTTATAATATCCGTGTCTATTTGTATATCCAGCATACACGGTATACCACCTACGAACGAACAACCAACTATGCTATAATGATTCCAACACCTCTTTGTGTATGGGTAATCATTCTACTCGAGTATACATGGGTATAGGCATCTAACGGATGTAAGGATAACATAGGGAGTTGCAAGGTTCAAGGTAATCGCGCAACATGGGTTGCCTTCAAATATTATTAATTACTATTATGGGAAACTCTATCACTTGCTCAGTCAATGTCCTCAGGCGTTCTAGGTTCGCTAAAATCGGTAATTCTCAATCTGGAGGTGGTATGTCTCATATGTTTGAGAGTGTGAAATACACATATATATTTCTATATATTATTTTTATCTGCTCATTTATCATCAAATTTATTATTAATATTATTATTATTATTATTATTATTTTTTTATTATTTTTTTTTTACCTTAATGGAATAAGAATGGGTTCACGTACAGGTCCGTCCGTACGTGAGGGTCGGCGGTTCGGGTGAACATACGGAGTTATTAAGATATACGGTACCGGTGTTGGTAGGGTAAGGGATTTATCAATTTTGGTTGGGAGTGACGGTTACTAGATATTTCTGGTTAATGTCAAACGGGAGATCTAACTTGGTACTATCATAACTATAGCCCGATAAGTCTGACTTATCATCAACCGATGCTCTAGAAATCTCAGCATCCTCGGTACTTTTATTATTTCATCCCCCGGTTCCTTATCCGGGTCCTATTTCTCAATACATGTACCCACAAGATATATACATATATATATATACACATTAGCACGCATAAATAATATTATATACTTTACACATATGTTGCCATTTTTAACTATTAATGTACCCCGTGACTTCCCCTGAATTCCCTCGCGCGGACAAGTCTGTTATTATGTTCCGGACCATAATAACTCACTTGTCCATCCAAGTTCATCCAGATCTCGTCACTATAAATTATTAGTTGATATTCAGATCCTATAATACTTGAGCTACTGGTTATATTTTAGGTATCTTTTAAAGACATCCTAATTCTTTTATAACCAATGGCTCTGATACCAAGTTCTGTAACACCCCGTAACCGCAGCGGAAACGTAAACTGGATGCAACAGACGCCTCTGATATCAACCACATTGTTTATATAGAAAACTGAATGCATTAATATACTTCAAAATTACATTATCTCGTATTTCATTACCGTCTAGGTGATACACACATCATACAATACGATACATAATTCTATTTATTATAATGTAACCTAACATCCCGCACGCAAATCTTACACACATCAAGCACTTAGCACGTAAGCAATCACTTCATTTTAATTGTACCTGAAAAGTATGTGAGAAAACGGTCAACTACGAATAGTTGGTGAGTTTCACAATTTGAGTAAACCTTGATGAATCAATATAATAATATAATATTATCTGGGGACACTGTTAACCCAGTACTGTATCCATTCCGGGGGCAATGTTAACCCGAAAACACTTCTAGGGACATCTGGGGACACTGTTAACCCAGTACTGTACCCACTCCGGGGGCAATGTTAACCCGTACAATCAAATATTTATAAATACACTCAAATCCATGCGTTCAGTATGTACTCAAACATTTCAATAGTAACATGCTTCCGCCCCGGGAAAATATTTGAAAACAATTCAGAAAAAGGGGCTCGTGAAACTCACCTTAGCACATGCAAGAAGGTAACAACAATCATTATCAGTTAACACGTCCAATCTGTAATATGATCCCTACGATCGTTACTATACACTCATTATTAATATAACTTTAACCGTATCAACCGGTACATCTGGGGACACTGTTAACCCAGTACTGTACCCATTCCGGGGGCAATGTTAACCCAGAAACACTTCTCCGGACTCAGATTGTGATATCGTTTAGAGTTCCATGGTCATAATTACTATTATTTGTTTTTCTCGTTTTGCGTGCCTAGCACGGTTATCCGTTTTTACGTTTCAAAAATGAGTTTGGTCACACACGACCCGAAAGTAGTGGTTGACTGATAATTTAATTAAAGTTGTGAAATTTGAGCTCGGTTTAGACGCCCCGATTGGCCGCGGGACCCGTTTCCGTCTTTGGCGTACCGGAAACTGTTAAATCGGTTAAAAATACCCAAATCATCCGAATTACTTTCGGATGATTCATTTTTACTTGTTTAATTCTATTATATGAAAATAGTTCATTTTTAGGGTTTTTATACACCAGTCAGTTCGTTTAGACGAACTTTACCGGCTTATGCGTTTTAGACTTTAAAAGTTTGTTTTTATCTTCTTTTTAGCACAAATAATTATCCGTTTAGTCTCGGATCTTGAAATTTTGGACAAACCACTTTTTGACAGTGGGGAATTTTATAAAAATATTTCCAGAATTAATTTTTATATTTAAAATTTATTTATCTATTTTTAAACACCATTTAAACACTAAATATGTCGTAAATACCAAACGATCTTAGAAAAATCCCAAATTTCTCCTGAATGTCCCCTGCCATCCACATAGTCCCCTGTAATTTTTCCAGAAACAAAATCTTCCTTTACATGCCATTTTCACTAAAACCGAGCTAGAAAACCCTAGAACTCGTTTAACCGAAAAGCCTACTTAGACTTCTCCAACTGACCTCAAATTTTGTGTGTGACTTATTCATGATATAAAAAGCTTATCTGAAATTTTCCAGAATTTTTCATGATATTTAACTATTTTTCACCATTTTTGACCAAAACCGAGCATTAAATTCACCAAATATTCATCATTTGTCCAAACATTACCAAAATTTCACAGAACTCTTATTTTCATGTGTAGAACATCCCTATAAAATTTCATGACCCCAAATCTAAACCATCAACAATCTGTCCAAAAACTCCAAAACCGAACATAAACCGAATATACCTTTCGATCTCCGCCACTACAAGCTACAAACTCGTTTTTCCGCCTTATCTACCACTAAATACAGAACCTACAACCAACATACCACAATACCAAGCAAGTTACACTCACGATCAAGCCTCTTACACTATAGTTTCGGTTATTGTTTCAAAACTAAAGTTTCAACCGTAAAAATTCGTTTTTGCTTCGTTTAACTCCTTTCTTGGACCAAGATCCCTTGTATAACCCGTATACATCACTTGATCATGCAAGAATCGGTTTTTCATCTTTAAAACCTCATTTTCTTGCAAATAAACTCAAGAAACGAAGATGAACACGTGCATAACTCGATCATTACCTTGTTTTTCTTGCTAGAACTCTCGGTTTTGAGTTCATGATGTTGAGAGGATTGTGAGATCTTGAAAGGTTTGTGTAAAAAAAAGAAATGAGGATTATGGGATATCCTCCCATTCCGATCGGAAGTAGTGAGGGGGTGGGGTGGGACCCACCTCTTCATTCTTAGCCACATGTTTGGATATCCGCAATCCGGATAATGTTTTGGATAATCTGGTTCAGTTCGTTTTTCGGTTAAATGTTTAATTCGGCTTAAAACGAGGCTAAAACGGTCGTTTTTCGGCTTAAAAATGAAATTTATATAAAACCGATTTAAAAACTTTAAAAACTTAAACCATGACATTTATTAACTTAAAACATCATATCATTAATTATCGCGCATCTTTTTCGGCTTGATCGATCATCTCTTGCTCGGTTTGGTATTAAAGGTTTCGTTTAATGTACCGACGTACCATTAAATCGAAATTCTTTTTCTGTGCTTTAATTCACTTATCCCGAAGCATTAATGCTTCGTAAAATCATTAAATATTATAGATATCGTCTATAATTGAACCCTCGATTCGTTCGGGTTTCAATAACTATCGATCGATTAATCGCATAATCAATACGATGAATTATATATTCACGTACAATCAATACAGTGAACCATGTATTCTCGTATAATTACTATGGTAATTCATGTACCCGACATTACGTCGGAATCGTTACAAGGGTTTATATGTTATCGTGGAAGTGTGGTTGAAATAAATAAAGAGGATTATAACAACAAAGAAATCTAACATCAATAAGGCGCGAGCACTACTACTAGTGTGTGTGTGTGTATATATATGTAATGTTTTGTTTATTTATTGTATTTTTATTTTCTTTTATGAAGGATCGACACTTCTCTTTTTATTCTTTATAGAGATATTATTATTATTATTATTATTATTATTTATGCTTTTTATATTTGAATTTATTTTCTGATAGTTCAACTCTTATCCTCTAAAAAGAATTTCATCCTCTAAATTTGAGGTTAAGACATGATCTAAAGCTTAATGAAAGCTAATATATAACGACATTTGACAAGAAACAAGGTTCATAATTACTCATACAAATGATTCTATTTTTCGAATAGATTAAGGTACAAATAACGGGTCGATTCTCCAGTTTCCCAAGTAACTTCTTATTCCGAGTGACTCTTCCATAGGACTTTAAAAATCGGGATAACCTTCCTCCTCATAACCCTTTCCCGTCGATCCAACCTTTTCGTGTGACAAGGTTTCAAGCATTTTTCGCATGTGATCTTCGTGTTCATCCCTACTCTTTGAATACACTAAGATGTCATCGAATAAAACAATGACAAATTTATCCAAGAACTCGTGAAAAAACACGATTCATTAAAACTAGAAAGACTCCATGGGTATTGGTTAGCCCAAAATGCATAACCAATAACTCGTAATGGCCATAGAGCCTACGAAAGGCAGTCTTCGGAATATCCACTTCCAGAATCTTTACTTGGATTACCAGATCTAAAGTCTATTTTTGAGTAGAACTTATGATGTGCTAAAAGTAGTCAAATAATTTTTAATTAAAATTACGCTAAACTAGACATTAAGTAATACTGTAGACTCTTAAAATACTAACCGGCAAGTGTACCGGGCGACTCTAGTACAGCTAAGTAAGTCCGGATGTCTAACCCACGAGACTCTATAAATTACGAAACTAGCTAATTAAACTCGACTAAACGATACGACTATTTATTAATAATGTTTGAAGGGGGTTTTAAACTAATTATTATTAAACTAAAATTAACCCTAATTAATTAAATAATAATAAGACATAATCATTACTTAAAACCTAATTAATTAATTAATATAAAATCTAATGATCACTTAACCCTAAATATTTAAAATATAATAAACTATTAAAATGCTTAGATTAATTCAGATAATGAAGATAACTACCTAGGCTAGAATCCCCAATGTTGCGGTAATCAAATAACTGGAAAACTTAAGTTATGGAACTGGGATCGTAAAATAGACCCTTGACAGAAAACCCGAATAGGACCCTTGACCTTCAAGAAGACGCCTATGGATTTCTAACAAGTTTCAAGATTCACCAGTTTTATGAATTAAACATCGTTACGGTTATTTAATAATTTATGTTTAAGTATCTTTATGACAAAATCCTACCTTACAGCGCGGAAATCAAAGATAGCAAAGCAGACTCAGTTGACTTAATAGACTAAGCTGACAATCAAACCTAGACAAACTCCTTACGAAGAACTAAATCTAGCAATCCTGACCAACAAAGATATATCAATAACCTATCACCTTACAGCTTTTAAGGCTAGCAGCTCACTTTTATGTATTTAATTAGTTTTATTGTTTCTATAATCTTAATGCATATCAATCATAAACTAGTCAAGAACACACTGTAAATGACCTAACAAAACCCTATCCAATGAAACAATCACCAAGTGCAATGTGAAACAATAAGTCCAAGTAAATAAGACCAAGAATCATGCATCAATTAACTCAAAATCAACAGTTTACTTAAAACATAAAATCCATAACGAAAGAAATTCCAATCAAAGTCAAACCGAACAAAGGTTCATCACGACCTAGGTAGTTTATGAAGTTTTAGCCTAACATCGTATAATCTAAATCAAACAAAACAAATAAAACCGAAAACATGGTGAAAATAAAAGAACGGGAAATCAGAGATGATAAAACCCGTAATCTTCTCTCGTGAACGTCTAACTCTTCACCGTTTTTTCTCGTGCCTTCCAAACCTCCAAGAAACTCAAATAGTAGCTCTCTAAAACTCCAAATTCGTCTGGTGGAAGCAGGTTATGTTTAGGTTAAAGTTAGGGATGTTTATATATTGAAAACAGGGCCCAACTTAACATAAAACACGTCCAAAATATAACATAGAAATTGCATGGGCGCCGCGCGGCGCGGCGTGTCAAAATAGGGGGTCGGTTAGACCGGCCTGGTTTGACCGGTTCTCTGTTCGTTTCCTTCCTGATGCGTTCCGGATGTCCGTTTTGGCTCTTTTTAACTCGTTTTTCGCCCTTTTTGATCACAATCAACTTCCATTGCCTACGAAACATAAAAGTGTTAGTAGTATGCAAATCTCGACTAAAAACGAACAAAAACTATTAAAATATTAAATAAAATATACACGGGAAACATAAACATTTAGCATTATATCAAATATCCCCACACGTATTATTTTTTCGTCCCTGAAAAAGTTTGATGCAGTTGGATCAGAATCGGAAAATACAGTCTTACAAACATATAGGTTAATTTTTAAAGCTCAGAAAAACGCAAAAACCGTGATCACCGATATTGTTGTCCACTTAAACCCATTACTTAATCTTTACCGGGATAAATAAGACCCGGAAATTATATTACTCAGTGGTTTACACAATTAAGACCCGCTTATTTTCTACTTTTACCGGACCAGACCACCCCAACTTGACTTAAACCTCAAAATTAGCAGATTTAAAACTTTTGTTGCTCTTTTTTTTCATGAATAGTTAAAACGATCAAGGGTATTGTTTATCCACCTAAGCTTAAGCATCAAAGTCTACCAAGCAGTTATTCCATCTGAGTTTCTAAGAACATAATGGCCTGTATTTTCCTTGTATTCAATCTCTGCAATGATGCCATTCTTCTGCATAGTATAGTTAGGCCTTGTCATTCTTCTTTCCATTCTTATGCAGATATTCATGTTTGACAGAAGATTTTTATCTTTGATTCTTAGCTGATAGTTCAGTTCAGCACTTGCTATCTTTTTTAGCTTGGTAGTTTTTCTTGTCTTCTCCAGCTTTGTTACCTTCCAGCTTTTCTTTTCTTTCAAGAATGGGCAACCTTTGTCAGCTTCATCCTTTAAGAACTTGGAAAGTTCATTCTACTGTCGTCCTGCCATTTTGCTGGTATCATGATAATCATATAGATCAAGTTTGGCCATTTTCACCAGCTGTTCTTGGGTAAACTCACCAAAATCACTTTTCATAATAATGTCTCTTAATTGTTTACTTTCCATTACTACTTTAAGAGACTGGGAGACTGAATCAAAGTAGAGTCTTCTTGGTAGATCCACATTTGATTGTGGATTTGTCATTCTTTGAGTTTCAGTTCTACTTGACTCTCCCCTTTGTGTTGTTGGTTGTTGCTATGATGTAGATGGCCCTGTTGGTGTAGACATCATGGGTTGACTGGCCCCTCTACTTCAAATTTTTTCTTGTACATTGTTACAATCATTTCAGCAGGTAGATTCACTAAATCTTCCAAATTTTCTCCCCCTTCACTGAACAATCTTGCAATCATTTCTTCAATTTTAACTTCATGTAGTAAACCAACAGGTACAAATTTTCCTCCAATAAAACTTCTTGGATTTTCACCCTGCAGCAATACCTTCTCCCACTCAGCCTTTTGCAAATAAAACAGTTCTTTAAGCTCATCTTTGTTTAGTGCATTGAAGGCATCAACATCCATTCCCTTTTGAGTTTTCATTACCCCTGTCAAGATATCAATCATTTCATCATTTTCCCAAGGAACAAGATCATTTCAGGCTTTATTTCCTCTGGGATTGGGGTTTATTAGTTTCAGCTTTCTTTGGTCCCTTTTCAGCCTCTTGCTTCTTCCTTAAAGTCATTAATTTTCTTTTCTTTTTAGGAGGCTCAGACTGTCCTTCTTTTTCTTCCTTCTCAAATCTCCTTTTCAAATAATTAAACTCATCTTCAACCATTTCTTGGGACATAGATTCAACTTCATTCAAGGTTCTTCCATGTTCAATCAGAAATCTGCACTTTCCCCCGTATCTGCTATAAATCTTTTCAAGTCTTTTCTTTTCATTAGCAGTTTTCAATTTGGCCTTTTCAAACTCCTTTTCCTTTTCAGCATCTTTTGTTTTATGATAGAGATCTCTGAGTTGCTCAAAGTTGCAGTTATTCAAATCCATTTAAGAGAAATTGTACAATCTCAGATACTCTTTAAATCTTTGACTTTCCTTTTCTTGCTTTGATCCCTTTTGTTTAGCACTGGATGTTTCAGTTTGTAGCAACTCTTTCAATTTTTCTTTTCCTTTCATCTTGTTATAGAGTGTTTCAACTGCATCCTTTTCTAAGCAATCAATCATGCTGGGCTTCATCCATTTCTCCAATAGATATCCACATTTTCCATCAAATTTCTCTTTAAAAGCTTCCAGCTTTTCAGCTTCCTCATTTTCTTTTACAAACTTTTCTTTTATTTCTTCTCTTTTGATGTTGTAAAGATCTCTGAGTGTTTCAAACTTGTAGTGAGTCAGATCTTTTTCAGAATACCCATGTTTCCTTAAGTATTCTCTGTATTTTTGAGCATCTATATTCTTTTGTTCCATTCTTTTCTTGATTTCATCTCTTTCCTTATCCAACCTTTGCTGCAACTGATCATCATTTAAATCAGCCAAGGTCTCAAAGCTTATACCAAAGCTTCTTAGTTTCACAACTAATGGATTTTTCCTTTTAGCCTCCAACATACTCAGCTCAATATTTGCCCTTTGTTCATCAGTCAATGTGACTTGTGGGGACACAACATTAGTAGTTTCATCAACTTTTCCCTGATTTTCTTCATCATAATCATCATTTTCATCTTCATCAAAATCCTCCTCCTCCTCAGTTGTTTCATTCAATGCATCAATCTTAGGCTCATTTGGAGTTGGATTTTCAGGGATGGGTACATTTGGCACTCCCTGCACATGTTCCTCTGGCCTTGAAGTTTGTAAGGGAATTGCCCTTATTGGACTAGCCTCTTCATCAGGAGTTTCTACAAAATATTTGTTCTTGTCATCCCATTTTCCCTTTTTGACAGATCTTTCTTGTTCTTATTGTTCATGTGCCCTTTTTCTTCTCATGCAGGTCTTAGCAAACCTGTTGACTTTCTCTGTAAATTGTTCATATAGATTGGAAAGTCTTTCTTTCTTTTGATGTATTGTTTCATGAGATTGAGTCACATGTTCCTTTTCTGACCAGCTATCAGTTGGGTTTCTCCTGATATCATCTTTGACTTGTTCAACCCATTTCTTGGTAGCCATTGAGACAATAGGTTCACCAATCTCTTCTTCAACCGTAATCTCTGTATTCATATTTGTTGGTTCAGTAGTTTCAGTTGATTCTTTTTCTGGTTGACTTTGAGTTTGAAACATACTGACCACCATGGCTAAAGAGTTGTCCACTTCCTCAACTATTTCAGATTAATCAAAGCTTAAATAACAATCTGATCATCAGCCTCTTCTTCATTTATCAATTTGGCAACATTGGCTTGACTAGTCAGTGCTTCCTGCTCTGCGAATTCTTCAGGAGTCAAGGTTTGGGCTACTATTTCCCTCTCCCTTGTTTCTCTTACGACATTCTCAAGTTTTCTCCTTGCAGCAGCAGAAGCTTCTTCATCTTCTTTAAACAAAATTTCTTTCTCAGGATTTGCCTTAACAGGCTCTTCTTCCTCTTCATTAACTTTTGTTTTTCCCTTATCCAGTCTCCTTTGCACATCTTCTTGATCCTCAGACTGTTGATAATCATCAATCTCTTTTTCTAGTGCTTCTAACTTTGGATCATACTCTACCCTCTTGGAGCTTTGAGGTTGTTCAGTTTCAGTAATTATTGGCTCCTCAGTAACAGTATTCCCTTCATTGATTACATCAGTTTGAGTTTCAGTCTGATTGTCAGTTAAAACTTTATTCACATTCTCTTAATCATTTAACTTCTCCATTCCATCCCATGTCTCCTCTTCATTTCTCATCTCATCATCCTCCTCTCTCCACACAACATTCATAATTTCATCATTAACATCATAATTTTGTTCTCCACAATCAGACTTGTCAGCCTCATACTCTACATCCTCCATTCTCCTCTCTTCACTTTCCTCATCATCATCATAAGCATTCAAAATGCATGTCAACCCATCAACATTCTCTCCGACATCCCTTCTCACTACATCTTCCTCAACATCAGTTGGCACAATAATATTCTCCCCCTGTATTGGGGCAACTGAGGTCTTCTCAACCTCCTGCTCCAGGGTTTGAATTTTCATTAAAGCTTGAGCCAACTTATCCAGTAGCAATACAATTTCTTTTGTTACCTCCTCATTTCTCTTCCTCAATCTTGCATTCTCTAACATCAGCTCTAAATTTCAGTCAAATAAAAAAGTTCCAGTAGGAGGAGTTGTTGGTGGTGAGGTAGAGAAAGGTTCTGGTTCAGATTGGTTTTGTGTAGCGGTTTCAGGGATTATTGGGTTGGCTTCTTTAAAAAAGTTTTCACTTGTGGGTGGTAGTGGGTTGATGTTTGGAATTGAAAGGTTTTTGGTGTGAGTGATGGTAAATGTGGGTGGTGTAGATGATTCAGGTGGGTTTTCAGTTGTGGTTTGGGTTTGGATGTGGGTAGTTTGGGTTATTTTAATTGGTTGAAGTGGTGATTGAGTGTGGGTTGGGATTGGAATGAATGGGTCTGTTTGTATTGGGCTGTTGGTTGGTGGTGTTTGCGGTGTTGGGGATACGTGAGTTGGTGTTTCAGGATGGATTATGGTTAAGGTTTGGGTTGGGGATTGTGTGGTTTGGTCTTGTGGTTGTGGTGACAAAGGTGGTGATTGGTTTAGGATGGGTAGTAGTGATTGTGGTGGTGATGGTAGAAGAGGTTGTGAGGCTAAAGGTGTGAATGGTGGAGTTGGTATCGGTTGGTTCTCCCCCTAAATAAGTACATCAACAGCTATGGCTCCTCCACCCATCCTTCATTTCCATCATCATCTGAACTCTCATCATCTTCATCATTCCCACATTCTCCTCCATCATCCCCCTCGTCCTCCTCTGAGCTCAACTCAGGTACTGGCATAATATCCAAGTCATGGTTCAATAACCATGGCAAAATCTCAAACGGAATGTTTGGATTAAATCTGTTGGCTCTTCCCGGATTTACAATTTGTTTAAATGTGTTTGGATTCTGCAGAACATGAGTAATGCCAATGGTGGTGATTGGTTTAGGATGGGTAGTAGTGATTGTGGTGGTGATGGTAGAAGAGGTTGTGAGGCTAAAGGTGTGGATGGTAGAGTTGGTATCGGTTGGTTCTCCCCCTGAATAAGTACATCAACAGCTATGGCTCCTCCAGCCCATCCTTCATTTCCATCATCATCTGAACTCTCATCATCTTCATCATTCCCACCTTCTCCTCCATCATCCCCCTCATCCTGCTCTGAGCTCAACTCAGGTACTGGCATAATATCCAAGTCATGGTTCAATAACCATGGCAAAATCTCAAACGGAATGTTTGGATTAAATCTGTTGGCTCTTCCCGGATTTACAATTTGTTTAAATGTGTTTGGGTTCTGCAGAACATGAGTAATGCCAATGGTGGGTAAACCATGTAACTCCCTATTGAAAATTATCTGCAGAAACCTGGGATATTGCCGAAATCTATCCTTTTCAGCCTTCTTCAGATAACCTACCATTCCTTCAAAAATCATCTTGGAGAAATTGAATGGTAGATCATAGATGATACCAACAGTGGCGTTTGCCAAGTCACGACTCATTAGAGTCCATGATCCTTTCCTCGGGGAAAATCCCTGAATCACATGATGGATCAGAAATCTGTATGGCATAGGGAACATGCACTTTTGAAATTGCCCATCATGCACTGTCCCCTGATATCCCATTGTTTGTTCAAAAATTCTCAGTAGGTGATCAATATTGAAGTTGATAGGATTGTGGTCGTCATCGTGTAACTGCAAGCATCTTCTGATTAATCGTTCTGTTATCTGAATTTATTGTCTTGCCACTGTAGCTTGAATCCTTCGACCATTTATATCATCATACAGTATAGCTGAACGCCAGAAATCAAGTGAATGATTTCTATAAATGACTGGGCACTCGGTGAAGGCAAAACTGACATTTGATCTTGACAACCACATTATCATCCTAGCCACCTCCTGATTGTCAGGAGTAATTTGCAACATGGCACACATGTTGTGCTTATGTTCAAAGGGATATTTCGGTTGATTTTCTTCGTCTGTCATATCTGAAACATACAATCAAACATATTCAAAGTGAAATTAGCCCTAAAGTTCATTACTTTAAGCAATTTCAAGTTATAAATTTGAAGAAGAAATAGAGGTATATCATTAAGAACCTGATCATCGACAAATTAATAACTTACACATAAAACAGAGTGTTAGCAAACAAATACATAATCAAAGCCCATAATCATCTAATCGTGGTCGGAAAACAAGTTATTATTGCTTACCGAGTCGGAATTAGTGGGCTGGTAAATATAGGGTTTGGATTTAATTGAATGCGATGAGTCGGTTCGATATTTCGTAGAGTAATCAGTGGAAGGAGAGAGAGAGAGAGAGGGAAAATAATGTATAAAACGTCTCTCACTCCCTCTTATATACCTTTTGAAAAGTGGGCTTTAAATACTTTTTGTCGTTTAATGAGTTATTAGCTGTCAAACAGTAACCTTATCCACTTGATATCTTAAACATTTTAAAACATCCAACAATAAGTATTAAGTTTAGCAAACCTTGCTCGGACGTTTTCAGTGTAAGTTTTGAAAGTCGACTCGGTATACTTCCACTTAAGGCTTACTTGGTTATAAGTTGGTATAAATTAGAAGTTAAAATAAAGAAAGCTTACTTGAAATACAAGATTGCTTGAGAACTAAATCACAAGAAACATTAATCAAGTATTACATATCAAGCATGCAACCTTACTAGGAATCAACTAAGATGCCCATATAATTTACATCTAATTTAACTACCTTGCTCAATTAAAACAGTTAATCACAAACCTTACTCGGTCAATTAAAATTTATAAATAATCAGTCAAGTGTACTTTGATGCAAAGTATGCCCGATAAAGAATACAGTGTGCTAGAGGTCTCATAGCACAAAGTGTACTCAGAAAATCAGTGAAATTACCCAAGTAAATTAGGGGAACATTTGAATCTTCAAAGTGTGCCGGAATATAAAGTGTGCCTAAAAAGCAAGGTTTGCCCAGAAACACTTGTAATTTCAAAGAAAAAAACATATTCACTCTAATCACTTAAAAACACACAGCTTGCTCGGTGTACTAAAGCTTAGTTCACAAAGCTTGCTTGGTATATCATTCAGCAGATAAGATGCAAAGCTTGTCTAGAACAAGAAATCCTTGTTAAAAGCTAACTAAATCACATATTTAACTCAAGACTTCAAGCTTGCTCGGGATATTAGTACAGTTAAGTGTACTCTACCAGGAAAGTGTAATCACTTCAAAGCATGCCCGAAATCATAAGCTTAGTCCAAAGTGACTAAGCTTTCTCGGAAATGTTATAAAACATCAAACCTTGACCGAAAATACTTAATACACTGTTTTGTGTTCGGGAAGGTTAGAAAACATCAAACCTTGCCCGAAAACACTTATTAAACCTTTTTGCGGTAAAATGCAACTCTTTTTTACTTAAACCACTTGTCAGATTGTACTTTTCATTAAAGATCATAGTTTAAGAGCAAATGGTGCATTTAGGGATCAAATTTCAGTTATATTTCTTTTCAAAACAGTTTCTTCCTTTTCCTGAAAAGATCTCAAGAATGGGATCATATTGTCTAAGTAGCTTTCTCAATACTTCATTCTCAGCATTATTGTGACAACAAAGATAGGTTAACAACAGGTCTAGACTTAGCATGAATTTCATCTCTTTGGTGATATGATTAAGATTCAGTTTAAGCATAATTCAGTAATGGTCAACACTGTGCTATGATGCCTCATATCTCTTCTCAAAGCTTATTTGGCTTTCCCCAGATCACCCCAATTTGACTCCAACCTCCTGTATTTGGTCAAAAATAGTTTTTGTGTGACAGAACTTATTGTATTTTTGTATTTTTGGATTCAAACATATATAGAGGTTGAACGTTGGACTTACAGTTAGCAACATGCCTTTCATTCAAGATGAGACAGAATTTGCCAACATCTTTGTAGTTCTTGTTGTAACCCTCTTGTTTGATAAAATATTTAAAACACTTATCAACTTTTGGTTGATTTATTCTTCCCCTTGTTTTTGATATTTTCTCAAATTTTTCTTAAGCATGTTCTTTGTCATATTCAAAGATGTTTCATTTTTGGGTTGACCAAATAACAACAAGCTTGTGTATGACTGGGTAATCACTTTTCTGCCAATCATTTGGAGAGATTTATCTTGAGACATGCAAAGACAACTATGTATCTCCACATAAAGATTAGTATATTCATTATGTTTACATCACCTTAGATTTTACACATCATGGGAAAGCAACCAAAGATGTTAATGACTATACTAAGTGTCCATTCAGCCTATTACATCCATATGATTGGATAAGTAGACAATGTACTATCATTTCCCACTAAAATTCAGTTTAATGTTCAGTCACCCCAATCTCTCTTAATTGGCATGTAAGTGGCTATCCTGTTTGACCACAAGTGGTCAACAGGACCAAACATACATGTGAATATATGTCCTTTCAAAGTCAGAGTTATTGACATAGTTTTAATGAAAGAATAGGAAACAAGTTATAATTGCCCCCAAATGCTTTCAGTTTTCTGGTTAATTGCTATCCTTTAAATCTGTACTAAAGCTTAGTTCACAAAGCTTGCTTGTTATATCGTTCAGCATATAAGATGCAAAGCTTGTCTAGAACAAGAAATCCTTGTTAAAAGCTTGCTAAATCACATATTTAACTCAAGACTTCAAGCTTGCTCGGGATATTAGTACAGTTAAGTGTACTCTACCCGGAAAGTGTAATCACTTCAAAGCATGCCCGAAAATCATAAGCTTAGTCCAAAGTGACAAAGCTTTCTCGGAAATGTTATAAAACATCAAACCTTGACCGAAAATACTTAATACACTGTTTTGTGTTCGGGAAGGTTAGAAAACATCAAACCTTGCCCGAAAATACTTATTAAACCTTTTTGCGGTAAAATGCAACTCTTTTTGACTTAAACCACTTGTCAGATTGTACTTTTCATTAAAGATCATAGTTTAATAGCAAATGGTGCATTTAGGGATCAAATTTCAGTTATATTTCTTTTCAAAACAGTTTCTTCCTTTTCCTGAAAAGATCTCAAGAATGGGATCATATTGACTAAGTAGCTTTCTCAATACTTCATTCTCAGCATTATTGTGACAACATAGATAGGTTAACAACAGGTCTAGACTTAGCATGAATTTCATCTCTTTGGTGATATGATTAAGATTCAGTTTAAGCATAATTCAGTAATGGTCAACACTGTGCTATGATGCCTCATATCTCTTCTCAAAGCTTATTTGGCTTTCCCCAGATCACCCCAATTTGACTCCAACCTCCTGTATTTGGTCAAAAATAGTTTTTGTATGACAGAACTTATTGTATTTTTGTATTTTTGGATTCAAACATATATAGAGGTTGAACGTTGGACTTACAGTTAGCAACCTTCCTTTCATTCAAGATGAGACAGAATTTGCCAACATCTTTGTAGTTCTTGTTGTAACCCTCTTGTTTGATAAAATATTTAAAACACTTATCAACTTTTGGTTGATTTATTCTTCCCCTTGTTTTTGATATTTTCTTAAATTTTTCTTAAGCATGTTCTTTGTCATATTCAAAGATGTTTCATTTTTGGGTTGACCAAATAACAACAAGCTTGTGTATGACTGGGTAATCACTTTTCTGCCAATCATTTGGAGAGATTTATCTTGAGACATGCAAAGACAACTATGTATCTCCACATAAAGATTAGCATATTCATTATGTTTACATCACCTTAGATTTTACACATCGTGGGAAAGCAACCATACATGTTAATGACAATACTAAGTGTCCATTCAGCCTATTACATCCATATGATTGGCTAAGTAGACAATGTACTATCATTTCCCACTAAAATTCAGTTTAATGTTCAGTCACCCCAATCTCTCTTAATTGGCATGTAAATGGCTATCCTGTTTGACCACAAGTGGTCAACAGGACCAAACATACATGTGAATATATGTCCTTTCAAAGTCAGAGGTATTGACATAGTTTTAAGTGAAGGAATAGGAAACAAGTTATAATTGCCCCCAAATGCTTTCAGTTTTCTGGTTAATGGCTATCCTTTAAATCTGTACTAAAGCTTAGTTCACAAAGCTTGCTTGGTATATCATTCAGCATATAAGATGCAAAGCTTGTCTAGAACAAGAAATCCTTGTTAAAAGCTAGCTAAATCACATATTTAACTCAAGACTTCAAGCTTGCTCAGGATATTAGTACAGTTAAGTGTACTCTACCCGGAAAGTGTAATCACTTCAAAGCATGCCCGAAAATCATAAGCTTAGTCCAAAGTGACAAAGCTTTCTCAGAAATGTTATAAAACATCAAACCTTGACCGAAAATACTTAATACACTGTTTTGTGTTCGGGAAGGTTAGAAAACATCAAACCTTGCCCGAAAATACTTATTAAACCTTTTTGCGGTAAAATGCAACACTTTTTGACTTAAACCACTTGTCAGATTGTACTTTTCATTAAAGATCATAGTTTAAGAGCAAATGGTGCATTTAGGGATCAAATTTCAGTTATATTTCTTTTCAAAACAGTTTCTTCCTTTTCCTGAAAAGATCTCAAGAATGGGATCATATTGACTAAGTAGCTTTCTCAATACTTCATTCTCAACATTATTGTGACAACATAGATAGGTTAACAACAGGTCTAGACTTAGCATGAATTTCATCTCTTTGGTGATATGATTAAGATTCAGTTTAAGCATAATTAAGTAATGGTCAACACTGTGCTATGATGCCTCATATCTCTTCTCAAAGCTTATTTGGCTTTCCCCAGATCACCCCAATTTGTCTCCAACCTCCTGTATTTGGTCAAAAATAGTTTTTGTATGACAGAACTTATTGTATTTTTGTATTTTTGTATTCAAACATATATAGAGGTTGAACGTTGGACTTAAAATTAGCAACATGCCTTTTATTCAAGATGAGACAGAATTTGCCAACATCTTTTTAGTTCTTGTTGTAACCCTTTTGTTTGATAAAATATTTAAAACACTTATCAACTTTTGGTTGATTTATTCTTCCCCTTGTTTTTGATATTTTCTCAAATTTTTCTTAAGCATCTTCTTTGTCATATTCAAAGATGTTTCAAGATGTTTCATTTTTGGGTTGACCAAATAACAACAAGCTTGTGTATGACTGGGTAATCACTTTTCTGCCAATCATTTGGAGAGATTTATCTTGAGACATGCAAAGACAACTATGTATCTCCACATAAAGATTAGCATATTCATTATGTTTACATCACCTTAGATTTTACACATCATGGGAAAGCAACCATACATGTTAATGACTATACTAAGTGTCCATTCAGCCTATTACATCCATATGATTGGCTAAGTAGACAATGTACTATCATTTCCCACTAAAATTCAGTTTAATGTTCAGTCACCCCAATCTCTCTTAATTGGCATGTAAATGGCTATCCTGTTTGACCACAAGTGGTCAACAGGACCAAACATACATGTGAATATATGTTCTTTCAAAGTCAGAGTTATTGACATAGTTTTAAGTGAAGGAATAGGAAGCAAGTTATAATTGCCCCCAAATGCTTTCAGTTTTCTGGTTAATGGCTATCCTTTAAATCTATACAGATTATAGGACCAAACATACACAAGTGTATATCCTTCCAACTGGGCAAATGACATAATTTTCAGCAAGAATAACTGCTTGAGACTTTTCATTAAAAACCTTCTTTTAAGCTTCTATAAAGCTTGAACTGAATAGCCTTATCATATCTATTCACCATTATCAACTTGCTCATGTTTTGACCAAAATAAAGTGATTATGCAAAATTCATTAGAAAAATTCATTGTATCATTTAATTTTGACACAAACAGTTGTAACATAATTAAATCTTAATAAAACATAACATCATCAAGACAAGCAGATATTACTAACATTCAAGGTCTAGCCTATCCTAATAACATCAAATGATCAGATAATACTCATAATCAAGCAATTAAGAAGTGATGTCAGATAAGCTTACACTAACAAATAATTCAAACAAAAGCACTCATCAAAACATCACATTCACACATCAACTGATAAACATGAAAAAACTTCAATTATATCAAACTTTTGCACTCATAAACAGTTAAAGCACATATCAGTCAACATAACAAGTATCATAATCATGCACATTCACTCAACATTCAATTTTTGCAACCTCTAACAATATAATCAGTTAGCACATAGAGGCACACAACTAGCACACATCATTAATCAGATCTCATCAGAGTTGATCATTCCCAGGGCTTTCAGAAGAAAGTTGAACCTGGTTCTATCAAGTGGTTTGGTGAATAGGTCTGCCAAATTATCACTTGTATCAACTCTTTGCATTTCAATCAAACCTTTTTCACTACAATCTCTTATGAAGTGATGTATGATTTCAATGTGCTTAGTCTTAGAATGTTGAACTGGATTCTTAACAGTAAAATATGCAGCAGTATTATCAAGAAGAATAGAGGTATTCAGAAAATTCAAACCATAGTCCATCATTTGGTTCTGAATCCAGAAAACTTGTGCACAGCAAGCAGATGCAGCAATGCATTCAGCTTCTTTAGTTGAGATTGTGTCGGTCCCTTCGATTTCACCTTGATCTTAATCATTCATGTCATAACTCACACAAATTAATCGTGTTGACAAGAGAGTTAATGACGGGTTACTATATTCAAAAAGATATCCGTTTGTTAAAGGCGGAATCAATAACAAACATACAGTTGCAATGAATAATCAAAGATAGAAAGCACACACAGGATTCACTCATAAGATTTCCATTTATATAATGTTAATCATACAAAAGGATAATCGATTTAGGGTTTTCTAGGAATCCTGGGACAGCCGTCACACAATATTCTCTCAATTAATGTGTCTGTCTTATCCGTATTGTGCTCTCTCTCTTTGGCGGCGTGCCCTAAATATTCTATTTATAGGCCTGCCAACCTAGGACAGCTGTCATTCCTTCTAGAAACCCCCAAATACAATTATACATACTCAGATTACATATTCAAAATAAACTAAGTGTAAAACAAGTCTTTCGGGTAGGCTTTGCATCAATCTTATCTTTCCGAGTATGCTCGGCCATCCTTCATAACTTGGTAACATAAAAGTGTGCTCGGGTACAGTTTCCGGGTAGACTTTACTTAAAGAGTATTTTACTAAGTAAAATACTCACCGAGTAGACTTCAGTCTTCTTGACTTTGCCAGACTTTGCCCGACAACTTCTTACGAGCAACCTTGTTCTTCGATGGTCCATTTCAACTCCTTGTCATAAAATAACTTATTAGAAAAGTGTACTCGGGAGTACTGTTCCTTGCTTGAGTTGAACCTTGCCCGATGTTACTTAGAGATATATTCCATTTATACATCAAGCTTGCTCGGACCAAAATTATTAAAGAATACCTTGCCCGGTCTTCCAATCATTTGGCTTCATGGACTTGGTCAACCAAACCTTACTCGGAAGAGTAATATACTTGGTTCTGAAGAACAGACTTGCTTGATAAAGTGAACCTTGCCCGGATTTACATAAACTAGTGAACCTTACTCGGAAACACACTAATGTGCAAACCCTGCTCGGATAACCACTTAAGAAGACTATTTAAAGTAAACCTTGCCCGGTAGGCAAAATATCGTACCCGGTTAAGTAAAAGCTTGCTCGGATCCCAAGGTGTGCTCGGATTCAATACTTAGCAGTTTCTGAGGAGGTTGAGAAGATTCCAATCTTCCATAATCTTCATTTAGGTCAAATCTCCTCATTTGGGTCAAACTCTTGACCTAACAATCTCCCCCTAGATTGGAACACCTCAGTTGACCCAAAACATTTCTATGGTCACTTACACTCAGCAAAAATACACATCAAATCAAAAATCAAAATTACATATTCAAATAACATAAGCAAATTACATAATCAGTTGTCAGTGGGATTCTTCTTCAGATCTTCCTTTACTTGCTCTGCCCATTTCATGGCAGCCATTGAAGCAATGGACTCACCAATCTCTTCTTCAATCATGACATCAGTATTCAAGTTGGCTGGTTCAGCAGTTTCATATGTTTGACTTTGGGGTTGAAACATGCTAACCACCATAGCTAAGGAATTATCAACTTCCTCAACTCTATTCATCTTAATCAACTCCTCTATCATCTCTTGATCAGTCACATCATCAAGTATTTCTTTTGCTATGTTGGCTTCTTTGATCAAGATCTCCTGCTCTGCCATTTCTTCATAAGTTAAGGATTGGGCAATTTTCTCCCTTTCCATTGACTCTTTGATAATTCTTTCTTGTTCTTTTAAGGCAGCAGCAACAGCATCATCTCTGAATAAAACATCCTTTTCAGGATATGCCTTAAGAGGCTCTTCTTCTGTAACTTTGGACGCATTCATAATCATATTCAATGCATTCACATTCTCACCTTCTACACCTTCTACACCTGAGACAGTTGGCATAGAATCATTCTCCCCCTGATTTGGGGCAGCTGAGGTCTTCTCAACCTCCTGCTCCAGAGCTTGAATTTTCAAGTTTGCCTGCACCAACTTCTCTAACAGGATCACATTCTCCTGTGTTACTTCCTCATTCCTTCTTCTCAACTCAGCATTTTCTTTCATTAGGGTCAGAAGGTCAGTTTCAGTATGTGGTGATGTAGATGGTGTTGTGAAGAATTCTTCATAATCAGGTTGTATCTGTCACATTTATTTCCTGACCAGCAACGGATGCTTCAATTCTTTTCCCATTGATGTCTTCTACAAGTTCTGTTGATCTCCAGAAATCAATTGAGCGATTTCTGTAGATGACAGGATTTTCAGTAAGAGCAAAGTTGACATTTGATCGAGCCATCCATCTGATCATTGGTGCCATAGGCTCATTGTCAGGTGTGACTTGCAGAAGTGCACACATATTATGTTTCTTTTCAAGGAAATACTTTGGCTGTTCTTCTTCTTCCATATCTGAAACACATAAACAAACATATTCAAAGTGAAATTAGTCATAAAGTTCAGTACTTTAGATAATTTCAAGTTGTAAAAATGAAGAAGAAAGAAAGAAATCTTCATGAACCTGTTCTTCGACAAATTAATAACCTAAACACATAAACAGATTATTAGTAATCAGATACATAATCAAAGCCCATTATAGTCTAATCGTGATCGGAAAACACATTATTAATGCTTACCGAGTCGGAATTAGAGGGCTGATAAAAATTAGGGTTTGGATTAAAGTTGACTGCGATAAGTCGGTTAGGTTTCTTTGGGAGTAAGGATTTGCAGTGGAAGGAGAGAGAGGGAAATAATGTTGAAAAATTTGCCTAACTCCCTCTTTTATACCTTTTGAAAGTGGGTTTTAAATGCTTTTGTCCTCTTGTGAATTATTAGCTGTCAACCAGTAACATTATCCACTTGATATATTAAAACATTTAATTTCATTTAAGTTCATAAGACCTTACTCAAAAGATTAATATATCCAAAGTCTACTCGGTATACTTCCACATCAAACCTTACCCGGTCAAACTTTGCTTGGAGAATTTTCATTTTGGATATACAAAGTTTGCCCGAATTCGTCTATTTGTAAACCTTGCTCGATCAAGTAAATTAATTAAAAGTTAAGACATAATGAAGAAAACTTACCCGACATACTCGATTTCTTGAGAAATTAATCACAACGCATATAATCAAGTACAATCATCAAATAAACATCCTTACTAGGAATCAATTAAGATCCTCACATCGATTTCTCAATTTCAAATTAAGACTTATCTAGCATAAACCCTAAAAAGAATCATAATAAATTTGTATCATACTAACTAACATATTCAATCAAGTAACACATTCATTCAAGTATGCTTGAAAACATAGTGTGCTCGAGCAACCTTTTTGATGTAAAGTGTGCCCGAACAACAATCTTATGCAAAGTATACCCGAATAACCTTCATATAGTACAAAGTGTGCTCGAAAGCAAAGTGTGCTCGGAAGCAAAGTGTACTCGGAAGGTTAACTTTTGAAATTACCAAGTATATTGAAGGAACACAAGTGTACCTGAAATATAAAGTGTGCCCGGAAAACAATGTTTGCCAGAAAACAATGTAATTTCAAAGAAATCATAAACACACATATCACAGAGCATGCTAGGAATGAAATTAAAAACACATAAACATTTAAGTGTGCTATAGTCTCAAAATTTCATAGAGCTTGCCCGAAAATCCTATGTTAGCACTAAGCTTGCTAGGATAAACACATTCAATCATCATGTATGCCCTTACTTGAGGTATTTCAACATGTCAAACCATACCCGAAAACTGACAAACTTAAACAGTAACATCTAAGTGTGCCCGGAAAGATTAACAAACCTTTCTTAACAACATATTCACACAAATTATAAAGCTTACTCAGTGTACTAACTTAAGTTCACAAAGTTTGCTTGGAATCACAATCAGCAAAGAACATGTATAGCCTGCCCGAAACAAGAATTACTTGATAAAAGCTAGCTATAACAGCACATAATCATCTCAAGACTTCAAGCTTGCTCGGGAAATGAGTACAACAGTGTACTCTACCCGGAAAGTGTAAACACTTCTAAGCATGCCCGATAATCATTAAGTTAGTAAAAAATGACTAAGCTTACTCGGAAAGGTTGAAAATTATCAAACCTTACCCGAAACAACATATTCATACATAATCAACTGTTTTGTACTCGGAAAGGTTGTAGTTCATTAAACCTTACCCGAAAATACATATTCAAACAGTTTGTGCCCGGAAAGGTTATAATGCATCAAACCTTACCCGAACTTACATATTCAACCTATTTTAGGCAAAATGCAACACTTTTTGACTTAAACCACTTTGTCAAAATATATTTTTCTTTTCAGATCATAGTTTAAGAGCAAATGGTGCATTTAGAGATCAAATTTCAGTTATAATTCTCTTCAAAACAGTTTCTTCCATTTACTGAAAAGATCTCAAGAATGGGATCATATTGACTAAGTAGCTATCTCAATACTTCACTCTCAGCATTATTATGACAACATAGATAGGTTAACAGCAGGTATAAACTTAGCATGAATTTCATCTCTTTGGTGATATGATTTGGGTTCATTTAAAGCATAATGCATTAATGGTCAACACTGTGCTATGATGCCTCATATCTCTTCTCAAAGCTTATTTGGCTTTCCCCAGATCACCCCAATTTGACTCCAACCTCCTGTATTTGGTCAAAAATAGTTTTTGTATGACAGAACTTATTGTATTTTTGTATTTTTGGATTCAAACATATATAGAGGTTGAACGTTGGACTTACAGTTAGCAACATGCCTTTTATTCAAGATGAGACAGAATTTGCCAACATCTTTTTAGTTCTTGTTGTAACCCTCTTGTTTGATAAAATATTAAAAACACTTATCAACTTTTGGTTGATTTATTCATTCTTCCCCTTGTTTTTGATATTTTCTCAAATTTTCTAAAAGCATGTTCTTTGTCATATTTAAAGATGTTTCATTTTTTGGTTGACCAAATAACAACAGGCTCGTGTATGACTGGGTAATCACTTTTCTGCCATATTATTCGGAGAGATTTATCTTGAGACATGCAAAACAACTATGCATCTTCACATAAAGATTAGCATATTCATTATATTTATATCACCTTAGATTTTACATCATCATGGGAAAGCAACCATACATGTTAATGACTATACTAAGGTCTTTTTAGCCTATTAATTCCATATGATCAGCTAAGTAGTCAATGTACTATCATTTCCCATAAAACACAATTCAATATTCAATCACCACAATATCTCTTCATTGTCAGTTAATGGCTATCCTGTTTGACCAAAAGTGGTCAACAAGACCAAACATACATGTGAATATATGTCCTTTCAAAGTCAGAGCTATTGACATAGTTTTAAGTGAAGGTATAAGAAACAAGTCATAATTGCCCCAAATGCATTCAGTTTTCAGGTCAATGGCTATCCTTTGAATATGAGAGATTTAAGGACCAAACATACACAAGTGCATGTCCTTCCAACTAGGCAAATGACATAGTTTTCAGCAAGAACAACTATTTGAGACTTTTCAAAAAAATCCTTCTTTTAAGCTTCTTTAAAGCTTGAACTGAATAATCTTATCATATCTCTACACCATTAATCAACTTGCTCATGTTTTGACCAAAATAAAGTATTTATGCAAAATTCATTATAAAATTCATTGAATCACTTAATTTTGACATAAAACACATTTTGACATAAATAGTTGCATCACACAATCAAATCTTAATCATTCTTAACATCATCAAGAAACACAGACTGTACTTACATTCAATGTCTATCCTAACTTAACAACATCAGAATATCAGATAAAGAACATATTCAAGTAACCATAAACATGTGATTACTCATGACATCAGATAAGCATTCAATTTCACCCAAACAGATCAAACTACTTATCATAACATCATATCAGTTAACTTGATAGTCAAGAATTATCATCAATTTCAAACAAATTGCACATATAGTTACTTAATCACCTATCAGTTAACTTCAAAACAGTAACATATTCAAAACATATTCAAGCATTGTTCAGTTGAAACATATTCAATCAACATTCAGTTGAAACATATTCAAAACTTATTCAATCAACATTCAGTTGAAACATATTCAAAACATATTCAAACAACATTCAGTTGAAACATATTCAAAACATATTCAATCAACATTTAGTTGAAACATTTTCAATATGTGTAATCTCTAATAAAATAATCAGTTATCACAGAGAGACACACATACATACAGTTAAGGCACACAACATTTAACATACTCAATAACATACTCAGCAACATATTTTAACAGAAACATTCAACATGTCTGACCTCTTCTAAACTTTTCAGTTAGCACATAGAGGTACACAACCAAGCACACATCCTTAATCAGATTTCATCAGAGTTGATCATCCCGAGGGCTTTCAAAAGAAAGTTGAACCTGGTTCTGTCAAGTGGTTTGGTGAATAGGTCAGCCAAGTTATCAGTTGTATCAACTCTTTGCACGGGATTCTTAACAGTAAAATATGCAACAGTATTATCAATCAGAATAGGGGAGTTTAGAAAATTCAAACCATAATCCAGCATCTGATTTTGAATCCAGAGAACTTGTGCACAGCAGGCAGATGCAGCAACATATTCAGCTTCTGCAGTGGAGATTGATACTGTAGTCTGTTTTTTGCATTTCCATGACACTAGCCTTTCACCCAAAAACTGGCATCCCCCTGATTTTGACTTTCTGCTCATGTTACACCCATCATAATCACTGTCTGTATAAGCAAGCAGATCAAAGGCTTAATTCTTAGGATACCAAATTCCTAAGTCTGGTCTTCCCTTCAAATATCTGAATATTCTTTTCACAGCATTCATGTGGGAGACTTTTGGATTTGACTGGAACCTTGCACATACACACACAACAAACATGATATCTTGTCTTGTTGCAATCAGATACATCAGAGATCCAATCTTGGGTCTGTATTCATGTTCATCTACTGACTCCCCCTTTCATCAGCAATCATCTTTTCTTTGGTGTCCATTGGAGTTGAAGCAGTCTTGTAATCATGACAGTTGAACTTGTTCAAAATGTCCTGCACATATTTAGTTTGGTGAATGAAGATCCCTTCAGCCTTTTGTAGAACTTGCAGTCCCAGAAAGAAGTTCATTTCACCCATGGAACTCATGCTATACTTGGATTTCATCACCCCTTCAAACTCCAAAAACATAATTTCATTTGTAGATCCAAAGATGATATCATCAACATAGACTTGTAAAAGAAACAAATCTGACCCCATTCTTTTGTAGAAGAGTGTCTTGTCAATGGCTCCCCTTGTGAAACCATTTTCAAGTAGATGAGTTGATAGCTCATCATACCATGCTCTAGGAGCCTGATGCAGTCCATAAAGGGCTTTGTTTAACTTGTACACCCTGTTTGGATACATGGGATCCTCAAAACCTGGTGGCTGAGCTACATACACCTCTTTATCAATCTTTCCATTTAGGAATGCAGATTTAACATCAAGCTAGAATACTCTAATGTTCTTTGAGGCAGCATATGCAAGGAAAATTCTTATGGCTTCCAGTCTTGCAACTGGTGCAAACACTTCCTCAAAGTCTATCCCTTCTTCTTGAAGACATCCCAGTGCTACAAGTCTAGCTTTGTTTTTAATCACTAAACCCCTTTCATCCCTTTTGTTTCTGAAAACCCACTTGGTTCCAATTGGATATCTGTCATATGGCTTGTCTACAAGATCCCACACATGTAGATCTCTAAACTGTGCCAATTCCTCTTGCATTGCCTCTACCCAACTATTGTCTTTTAAAGCTTGAGCAATGTTATTTGGTTCTATTTGAGATAGAAAGCAAGAGTACAGACAGATGTTTGCAATCTCAGAATGACTCCTTGTAACTCTTTCATGCAAGTCACCAATGATATTTTCAGCAGGATGATTCTTTTTAACAGTAGGAGTTTGTATTATCATATTTGTAGACAAATTTGTGTCAAGATTTGTTTCATTGATTTCAGGTTCTTCAATGATCAAATCAGCTTCTGCATCATGAAACTCTGGTGCTTCCTCATTGTTTTGTCCTGAAGTAGATGCACCATTGTTTCCCAGATTCAAATTTTGAAATAAGTCTTGAAATCTTTCTGTGGTGACAGCTTCTTCATTTGATTGGTTGCTTGTGTCACTCTCATTCTGAACATGATCAATCTGTACATTAGGACTGTCTTGATTATTCACAGCCTGATCCTGTTCAATGACCTTGCTTGAGGAGCTGTTCACAAAAGTGTATTCTTTTTCTTTTCTAGCAACCTTTTTCCACAATTCTTCTAAGTCCAATTCTTTCTTCTTATTCTCTTCAAGTACACTGGTCTTGTAGAATGAATCATCAAAGTCTTCAGAATAAATCTTGAATGACTTTATTAACTTCTCATGATCAAACAGCCATTCTGCACCACTGACTGTGTTGAACTGATTCTCATTAAAAATGATGTCAGAAGACTCTATCACACTCATGTGATCTTTCACATATACTCTGTATGCCTTTGAGTGAGTAGAATATCCAACAAAGAAACAATCTAGTGACTTAGTTTGAAACTTGTTCAAATAATCTCTAGTGTTCAAAAGAAAACATTTGCAACCAAAGGGCTTGAAAAACTTGATGTAAGGCTTTCTATTATTGAAAATTTCATATGGAGTCTTGTTATGCCTTTTGTTTACAATCACCCTGTTTAGAACATAACATGCTGTATTGATTGCTTCAACCCAAAAAGTAGCAGGCAAATTTGCATCTGCCAACATGGTTCTGGCAGCTTCTATCAAAGTTCTGTTTCTTCTTTCTGTCACTCCATTTTGTTCAGGAGTTCTAGGAGCTGAAAATTGTTGAAATATCCCTTTCTGTGTACAAAATTCTTCCATAACTCCATTCTTGAACTCTGTACCATTGTCACTTCTCATCATCTTGACTTTCTTATTCAGCTTGTTCTCAATCATTGTGACACAACCTTTAATCAACTCAGCAGTCTCATCTTTGGTACTTAGGAAATAAACCAAAGTATATCTTGAATAGTCATCAATGATCACTAGACAATATTTTTTCTTTCCAATACTTGGCACACTTACAGGACCAAAAAGATCCATGTGAAGTAACATAAGTGGTTGATCAATTGAATTGACGAGCTTTGTCTTATGAGTAGACTTGTGTTGTTTTCCCTTTTGACATGAGTCACAATGATTATCTAACTTGAATTCTCTTGTAGGTAATCCAATCACATGCTCACCTTTGACCAGTCTATTCATGTTCTTCAAGTTTACATGAAACAGTTTCCTATGCCACAATTTAGATTCATTTTCAGTGGCTTTGGAAACAAACCATGTACCTCCTCTTGAAATGGCTTCTTTCATATTCAACTCATACACGTTTCTATTTCTTGGTGCCATAATCATAATCATTTCAGGTGGAATTACAAACTCAGGTTTTAAAATGAAACAGTGTGAATCATCAAAACTGACTTTGTAACCCTTATCACACATTTGTGATATACTCAGCAGATTGTACTGAAGACCTTCAACATGAAATACATTATCAAATGAGACTTTCCCATTTGTTAAGATTCCTTTTCCAACAATCTTTCCACCATTCTCATCACTCCCAAAAGCTACTGGACCTTCATACTTCTCTTCATAATTGACAAGAGATCTATTGTCACAAGTCATGTGCCTAGAACAACCACTATCCATATACCATATGTCATTTAGAGGAGTGGACTGTTCCTGCACATACAAAGAAAATGTGATTAGTTTAGGTGATGAAGTGCAAGCCTTATCAACTTGCAGTTCATCAGATTCAGTTTCAGACACAGCTTGGGAAGTGAGTGTTGTTGGTTTAGGATCTTCATGAGCCAATTCTAAGTTGTCTGAATGATCAGTTTCATAACCACACTCTCTTGGAGTTTTGACAAGTGAGGTTGAGCAGTAGTATTCATCTGAGTCAGTGGCATACTCCTTTATCACATAGTCCTTCTTCTCAGAGTAGTCTCTCACATCAGCAACTTGCTCAACCTTACTCTCAGTCTTAGGTTTCCAAAGGAAACCATGTGGTTCATATCCATGTCTTAATAGAAACTTCTCATCACCAGTGAGTTCTGTTGGTTTATTTCTAGAATGTGCATCTTTTCTTCTTGTCATCTCACTGCTTGATGATCCTTGTGAGCTATCAGATTTGACTTATTGAGTATCTTGCTTGATTCTCACAGACTGATAGTTCTTTTTGGTCAATTTCTCATGCCTTTTAGGAGATTTGCTTCTTTATTTTAGTTCAGTCACTTTCTTCTCAACTCCTGTCTCCTTTTCAGATTTCTTCTTCTCTTTGTTCATGGTTTCATTACCACACACCTTTCCTTTTCCCAGATATTCATCATACTTCTGTTTGTACAGGACAAAGTCTTGACCATACTTTGTTCCATCTGGTACATGAAATGGTTTGAATTTGGATCTTTCATTACATGAATCTGTGTGGTGACCATATTCATCACACCTTTTGCACCAAACCTTTCCTTTGAATATTTCATGTTCTTTTGGTTTCTTGTATCTTTCACTTGGCTTAGGTTTCTTGACTCCTAGAGTCTTCTGATTCTTTAAACCATCAAAATCAATTGAAAAAGGAACAAATTCCTCAATCTTGATGTCTTGTCTTTCAAGTTTGCTTTTGACAAAGACAATCTTCTCCATAATCATAGGTTCTTCATCACTGCTTTCTCTAACCCTTGTCAGTCTTTTCTCATATTCTTCCATAGTTTTCACTTCTCCAACATCAAGCACCTCATGACTAGAAAAGATTGGATAAACTGGGATAAAATTTTCTGTATCAACCTTTTCAGTCACCTTCTTCTTCTTGTTGTTCTGTTTTATCCTTCTCAATACAGCCTTGCTTGGAGGTCTGACTGCATTGTAGTCTATCTTCCTCCTTTCACAAATATCAAAAGAAACATGTTCTCTTTTCATTTTGTCATTCTGTTTCTTCAATTTTGGTGGGACTGGTGGATACTTTGGAAGTTTATCAACAGATTCAGGTTTCTTATATTTTCTTCCTCTTTCAGCAGCTTTGATTTCCTTTTCAGTAATTTGATCACTCAAATCATCTTGATCCAACTCAACTGAATCAAAGTCATCCTCAGAGACTTGAACTCCAATTGACTTATCCTCTTTTACTTCTTTCTTAATCACAAATTCTCATTCTTCATTCACTTCTACCTTTTTGTATAAATCAAAAACTTCTTCCCTGTCTTGAAAGACATCTTTGAATTGTTGCAAGTATGCATCTCTTTTCTCTTTGTCAACTTTTGGCATGAAGTTGTTGTTGAATGGAGGTGGTACTGTTTTGTATTTGTCTTGTTCCTTCACCTGGTTCAGTATACCACATATGTTGCCAGTTGAGACTAAATTCTTCAGAAATTCAGTTTCAACCTTTAGTCTTGTGTTTTGCACCTTTTCTTCAACTAACATCTTCTTTAATCCATCAATCTCAGTGATGTATCTGGTTTGAGTTCTATAAATGATCATGCAATCATCTTCAAGGCTTTTAATCTTTCCATCACTGATCATCTCACTTGCCTCATACTCATTTATGATACTTTGTTTTCTAAAACACTCACTTTCCAGCTTGCCTACTTTTGTTTTCAATTCAATGATAAGTTCATTTAAATCAACTGTAGGAGCAGAGTGTACCTGAGATGATGATCCCTTTTCTTTCTCAATTATGGCCATGAATGCCACATTTGCTTTCCTGATATCATCTGCAATATCCTCTTCATGATTGCTCCAATCAAAATTTCCTTCATGCTGTGTAGTCACTGCCACATTTCCTTGATTTCTGATCAGATTTTGATTTGCTGGAACAGTGTTGTTTGGAACATTTTGATTTGCTTGAAGATTTTGATTTTTATTCATTTGAAAACCTTGATTCTGTTGCACACTTTGTTGTTGATTATTCATTTGAGGCTGAAAGTTGTTGAAGTTTGGGTTGTAGTTGTTGTTATTGAAGTTGTTCATTTGATTGTTGTTGTTGTTGTATCTTGGCTGATTTTGTTGGTAATTCTGCTGACCTCTGGGTTGATTTTGTTGATATTGATGCTGACCTCCTGGTTGTTGATTCTGGAATTGATTCATTTGAAAGTTTCTTGGTTGATTGCATTCTCTTGCAAAATGACCAGGTTGCTGACAATTGTAGCATATTGCTTTTGACTTGTCAAAACCAATCCTGTCATTAGGGCCATAAACCAGAGACCTACCAGTTCTGTTATACAGCCTTTTACTTCTCAAACCCAACATGGAAGCTTGCCACTTCAAATCCATGTCTTCCAAATCATCTGCATCAATTTGTTCCAAATCATCTTGTACCACACTTGTGTGAATTAGGTTCTTTGCAACAAATGCATTATATGACTCAGTAAACATAGACAATAAGGCTTGAGTTTCATTGCTTTGACTATGTCCTTTTCCAGTGTTAGGAACATTTCCACTTGACATAGAGGCAGAATCAGAATCATCAATCAGTTGCACATTGAACCTCTGCTGATTTCCTTGATTACTTGTGCTACCCCCAATGAAAGATTTTGGAGTGACAACATTATGTTCAGCTGGTTCTTCAATAATGGGAATTTGCTATTGGTTTTTGGTAGACAGATTTCCCATGGGTACAATCAATGCATTTGAAACATTGAAACATGGTCTATCTTCCTTAGTCATCTCATTCTCAATCATTTCAAGTTCAGCAGCCTGAAGAAAGCATACTACATCATCCAATTTCAATTCATTGAAATTTTGCTTCTGAAGGATGAATTTTCAAGCAGTATACCATTCTTTTGGCATTGAGTTGAGTAACTTTGTATTCAAATCAAAGTCAGTCATTACATAATCAGTTGTCCTCAACTCATTCACAATACTTAGAAAACGTTGTAGTATTGAATTCAACCTTTCTCCATCCCTATACTTGAACCTTTCCAACTGTTGCTTCAATCTTTGCTTCTTTATGTTCTTTAGTTCAGTATTCCCTTCATACATTTCAAGGATAGCATCATACATTTGTTTGGCAGTTGTGTGATGAGCCACTTTGGTCAGAATCTCCCAAGACAAACCTAGCTTAATCATAGCTAAGGCTTTGTCATCTACCTTTCTCATTTTTTCCCTTACAGCAGCAGTTGCAGTTGCATTAGCACCTTCTTCAACAGCAGTTTGTGGACCATTCTTGATGGAGTTCCACATATCAATATCATTGTAGCATACAGCTGCTTCAAAGAGTACTTTCCATTTGATAAATTTTTCCTGTCCATACAACCTTGGTATCTTGTTAGTAGACACCTCTTGTTTCTCATATCCAGACATTTTGAGAAATTAAAAATCAGTTTCCTTAAAAAAAATTTCAAAATAATCAGATCTGAAAACACAATGCTTAGATCTGATGTGTCTGATGTGATTAGAACAAGATTTAGATATAAAGATTAGAACTTTAATTGAAATAAGGAAGAGAAAACACCGGTAGATTGTAGATCTGGAAGAAAAATGAAAAACAGGGCTGCTGACGTCACAAATCAATCGAACAGTGGTCTGCTTACGTCATTCTTCTTCAAATCTTCAATCAGCAACAATCTTTCTAAAATAGCAGTAACAAAGCTTTGATACCACTTATCGGTCCCTTCGATTTCAATTTGATCTTAAACATTCATGTCATAACTCACACAAATTAATCGTGTTGACAAGAGAGTTAATGACGGGTTACTATATTCAGAAAGATATTCGTTTGTTAAAGGCGGAATCAATAACAAACATACGGTTGCAATGAATAATCAAAGATAGAAAGTACACACAGGATTCACTCAAAAGATTTCCATTTATATAATGTTAATCATACAAAAGGATAATCGATTTAGGGTTTTCTAGGAATCCTGGGACAGCCGTCACACAATATTCTCTCAATTAATGTGTCGGTCTTATCCGTATTGTGCTCTCTCTCTTTGGCGGCGTGCCCTAAATATTCTATTTATAGGCCTGCCAACCTAGGACAGCTGTCATTCCTTCTAGAAACCCCCAAATACAATTATACATACTTAGATTACATATTCAAAATAAACTAAGTGTAAAACAAGTCTTCCGGGTAGGCTTTGCATCAATCTTATCTTTTCGAGTATGCTCGGCCATCCTTCATAACTTTGTAACATAAAAGTGTGCTCGGGTACAGTTTCCGGGTAGACTTTACTTAAAGAGTATTTTACTAAGTAAAATACTCACCGAGTAGACTTCAGTCTTCTTGAGTTTGCCAGACTTTGCCCGACAACTTCTTACGAGCAACCTTGTTCTTCGATGGTCCATTTCAACTCTTTGTCATAAAATAACTTATTAGCAAAGTGTACTCGGGAGTACTGTTCCTTGCTTGAGTTGAACCTTGCCCGATGTTACTTAGAGATATATTTCATTTATAGATCAAGCTTGCTCGGACCATCATTATTAAAGAATACCTTGCTCGGTCTTCCAATCACTTGGCTTCATGGACTTGGTCAACCAAACCTTACTCGGAAGAGTAATATACTTGGTTCAGAAGAACAGACTTGCTTGATAAAGTGAACCTTGCCCGGATTTACATAAACTAGTGAACCTTACTCGGAAACACGCTAATTTGCAAACCCTGCTCGGATAACCACTTAAGAAGACTATTTGAAGTAAACCTTGCCCGGTAGGCAAAATATCGTACCCGGCTAAGTAAAAGCTTGGTCGGATCCCAAGGTGTGCTCGGATTCAATACATAGCAGTTTTGAGGAGGTTGTGAAGATTCCAATCTTCCATAATCTTCATTTAGGTCAAATCTCCTCATTTGGGTCAAACTCTTGACCCAACAGATTGAGACAATAGTCTGCTTCTTGCATTTCCATGACAATAGCCTGTCACCTAAAAATTGACATCCACCAGAGGTTGACTTTCTGCTCATGTTACAGCCATCATAATCACTGTTTGTGTAGGCAATCAGATCAAAAGATTGGTTATTTGGATACCAAATTCCTAAGTCTGGTCTTCCCTTCAATTATCTAAAAATTCTCTTGACAACATTCATATGGGAGACTTTTGGACTTGATTGGAATCTTGCACATACACATACAACATACATAATGTCAGGTCTTGTAGCAATAAGGTACATCAAGGACCCTATTTTGGCTCTATATTCATGTTCATCTACAGACTCCCCCTTTTCATCAGCAATCATCTTTTCTTTTGTGTCCATTGGAGTTGAAGCTGTTTTGAATTCATGACATTTGAACTTATCCAAAATGTCCTGCACATATTTTGTTTGGTAAATGAAAATCCCTTCAGCTTTCTGTTGAACTTGTAATCCAAGAAAGAAGTTCATTTCTCTCATAGAGCTCATGTTGTATTTGGATTTCATCACCCCTTCAAACTCCATACACATTTGTTCATTTGTTGAACCAAAGATGATATCATCCACATAGACTTGTAACAGCAGTAAATCTGATCCCCTTCTTTTGTAGAAGAGTGTCTTGTCAATGGCTCCTCTTTGTAAACCATTTTTAAGAAGATGATTTGACAGCTCATCATACCAAGCTCTAGGAGCTTGTGCAATCCATATAGGGCTTTATTTAGCTTATACACCCTGTTTGAATACACTGGATCCTCAAAACCTGGAGGATGAGCAACATACACCTCTTCATCAATCTTACCATTTAGGAATGCAGACTTTACATCAAGCTGGAAAACCTTAATGTTCTTTGAGACAGCATATGCAAGAAAAATCCTGATAGCCTCAAGTCTTGCAACAGGTGCAAAGACTTCCTCAAAGTCTATTCCTTCCTCTTGAAGGCATCCCAGTTCCGCAAGCCTAGCTTTATTCTTAATCACCAAACCCCTCTCATCCCTTTTGTTTCTAAAAACCCATTTTTTGCCAGCTGCAGACTTGTTTCTTGGCCTATCAAGAAGATCCCAAACATGTAGATTTATGAACTGTGCCAATTCCTCCTACATTGCTTCCACCCAACTATTGTCCTTTAAGGCTTGAACAATGTTCTTTGGTTCTATTTGGGATAGAAAGCAGGAGTACAGATAGATATTTGCAATTTCAGAATGGCTTCTTGTGACTCTTTCATGTATATTTCAAATGATGTTTTCAGAGGGATGATTCTTTTCAACATAAAGAGTTTGTAATATCATATCAGCAGACACAGTTATGTCAAGATTTGATTCATTGAGTTCTGGTTCTTCAATGCTCAAATCAGTTTCTGCATCATGAAACTCTGGTGCTTCCTCATTATTCTGTCTTGAAGTGGATGCACCATTGTTTTCCATATTCAATCTTTCAAACAGATCTTGAAATCTTGTAGTTGTTACAACTTCTTCATTTGTTTGGTTGCTTCGGTTTTCCTCAGTCTGAACTTGATCATTCTGCCTCTCTTGATTTTCTTGATTAAAATCTACATGATCTTGTTCTGGATTGTGATTGTTCTCATGATCATTGTCTTGAACTTGTTCAACAATATCATTTGAGGGAACCTTTACAAATGTATATTCCTTTTCTTTACTAGCAACCTTCTTCCACAACTCTTCTAAGTCCAATGTTATCTTCTTTTTCTCTTCAATTAAACTGGTCTTGTAGAATGAGTCATCAAAGTCTTCAGGATAAATCTTAAAAGACCTTATCAATTTCTCATGATCAAACAGCCATACTGCACCATCAACTGTGTTGAATTGATTCTCATTAAAGATGATGTCAGATGATTCAATAACACTAAAATGGTCTTTCACATATACTTTGTGTGCTTTTGAGTGTGTAGAATATCCAACAAAGAAACAGTCCAAGGATTTTGTTTGAAACTTGTTCAAATAATCCCTTGTGTTCAGAAGAAAACATTTGCATCCAAAGGGCTTGAAAAACTTGATTTAAGGCTTTCTATTAAAGAATATTTCATATGGTAGCTTGTTACGTCTTTTGTAGACAAGTACCCTATTCTGAACATAGCAGGCAGTATTTAAGGCTTCAGCCCAAAATGTAACTGGTAGATTAGCATCTGCTAACATGGTTCTTGCAGCTTCAATAAGTGTTCTATTTCTTCTTTCCGCAACACCATTTTTGTTCATGAGTTCTAAGAGCTGAGAATTTTTGAAGTATTCCCTTTCCAGCACAAAATTCTTCCATGACTCCATTTTTGAACTCTGTACCATTATCACTTCCATCATTTTGACCTTCCTGCTCAGTTTGTTCTCAATCAATGTCACACAGCCCTTAATCAACTCTGCAGTCTCATTCTTTGTACTTAGGAAATAAACCCAAGTATATCTTGAATAATGATCAATGATCACAAGACAATATCTTTTCTTCCCTATACTTGGTACACTCACAGGACCAAAGAGATCCATGTGAAGTAATTCAAGTACTTGATCAATTGAATTGATGAGCTTTGTCTTATGAGAGGATTTGTGCCGCTTGCCTTTCTGGCATGAACTACAATGATCTTCCAATTTTAACTCTCTTGTAGTTAAGCCAATTACATGCTCACCTTTCACAAGTCTGTTCATGTTCTTCAGATTCACATGAAACAATTTCCTATGCCACAATTTTGACTCGTTTTCAGTGGCTTTGGAAACAAAACATGCACCTCCCCTTGAAACAGCTTCCTTCATATTCAACTCATATAGGTTGCCATTTCTTGGGGCCATCATCATAATCATTTCAGGTGGGATTACAAACTCAGGTTTTAGGATGAAATAATGTGAGTCATCAAACTCAACTTTGTAACCCTTATCACACATTTGTGATATGCTTAGCAGATTATACTGTAGACCTTCAACATGAAACACATTATCAAATGAAACTTTTCCATTTGTTAAAATTCCCTTTCCAACTATCTTTCCACCATTCTCATCACTCCCAAAAGCCACAGGACCTTCGAACTTTTCTTCATAATTAACAAGTGACCTCCTATCATAAGTCATGTGCCTAGAACACTCACTATCCATGTACCATATTTTATTTAGAGGAGTGGACTGTTCCTGCACACAAGAAAGAGTTTGATTAGTTAAGTGATGAAGTGCAAGCTATCTCAGCTTGCAACTCATCAATTTGAATTTCAGTGGCAGCATGGGAAGTGAGTGTTGTTGGTTCAGGATCTTCATGAGTGACTTCAATATTGTTTGAATTATTAGTTTCATATCCACACTCTCTTGGAGTTTTAACAAATGAGGTTGAGCTCTAGCACTCTTTTGGTGTAGTATCATACTCTTGTAACACATAGTCCTTTTCTGAGTAATCTCTTACATCTGCAAATGTCTCCACCTTAGTATCAACCTTAGGCTTCCAAAGGAATCCTTTAGGTTCATAAACATGTTTCAATATAAATCTCTCATCACGAGTAAGTTTAGTTGGTTTCTTTCTAGAAAAGATACCTCTGATTCTTGTCTTCTCACTGTTTGGTGATCCTTGAGAGCTATTAGATTTGACTGATTGTGTATCCTTTTTAGGAATGATTCTCAAGGGCTGAAAGTTCTTCTTGACATATTTCTCATGCTTCTTAGGAGATCTGCTCCTTTTCGCTTGTTCAGCCACATGTTTCTTGATCTTTTCATAAGTCTTCTTCTCTCTTTTGGTCTCTACTGATGGTTTTAAACATTCTTCATTTAATGTTCCTTTCTCACAAACCTTTCCCTTTCCTAGGTATGCATCATACTTTTGCTTGTACTGAACAAAGTCTTGTCCATACTTTGTCTCATCTGGGACATGAAAAGGCTTGAATTTGAGTCTCTCATTACAAGAATCTGTGTGGTGACCATAATCATCACATTTCTATTTCTTGCACCAAACTTTTCCCTTGTATTTTTCATGATCACTTTCTTTTCTGAAACTTTCACTGGGTCTTGGTGCTTTGATTCCAAGTGTCTTTTGAGGTTTTAGACTATCAAAATTAATTGAGATAGGAACAAATTCCTCAATCTTGATGTCTTGTCTTCCAATCTTGCTTTTCACAAACACAATTTTTTGCATATTCAAAGGTTCTTCATCTTGACTTTCTCTATGTATTGACTGCCTCTTCTCATACTCTTCCATTGTTTCCACTTCTCCAATGTCAAACACCTTATGACTAGAGAAAACAGGGTAAACTGGAATAAAGTTCTCAACATTAAATTCTTCATTATCTCTTTTCTTTTTGTTTTTACTTATCCTCTCCAATACATCATTGCTTGGTGGCCTAACTGCATTATATTTTACCTTCTTTCTCTCACATATATCAAAAGATACATGTTCTCTTCTAAGTCTTTCATTCATTTTCTTCATCTTGGGTGTCACTGGAGGTAGTTGTGGCAGCTTTTCTATTGAATCTGGTTTCTTGTATCTTCTTCCTCTTTTAGCAGCTTTAATTTCTTCAGCAGTGATTTGATCACTCAAATCACTTAAATCATCTTGATTCAGATCAATAGTATCAAAGTCATCTTCAGAGACTTGAACTCCAATAGACTTGTCTTCTTTCACTTCTTTTACCACAAATTCTCCTTTTTCATTCACCTCAACATTCTTGTACAAATCAACAAACTCTTCTTTGTCTTGAAAGACATCTCTGAATTGTTGTAGATATGTATCTCTTTTCTCTTTATCAACTTTTGGCATAAAGTTGTTGTTGAATGGTGGTGGTACTGCCTTGTATTTGTCTTCCTCTTTTACTTGGTTTAGAATACCACAGATGTTTCCTGTAGAGACCAAGTTCTTCAAGAATTCATTCTCAACCTGCAGTTTTGTGTTATGCACCTTTTCTTCAACAATCATTTTCTTCAACCCATCTATCTTAGTGATAAACCTTTTATGAGCTCTATAATTGCTTACACAGTCATCTTCTAAACTTTTCATCTTTTCTTCATTAATCAGCTCACTAGCCTCATACCCATTGATTATACTTTGTTTCCTGAAACACTCATTTTCCAGCTTGCCTACTTTTTCTATTAAATCAATGATAATTTCATTTAAATCAACAGTAGGAGCAGAGTGTACCTGAGATGATGATCCAACTTCTTTCTCAATCAAGGCCATAAATGCCACATTTGCTCTCTTGATATCATCTGCAATATCTTCTTCATGATTGCTCCAGTCAAAACTACCCTCATGTTGCGTAGTTACAGCCACATTTCCTTGATTTCTAGGTTGGTTTTGGTTGGTTGGGGTTGAGTTGTTGTTTGGAACAGTTTGATGGTTTTGGTTGTTGTTTCTTTGAAAACCTTGGTTCTGTGGCACAACTTGATGATGATTGTTCATTTGAGGCCGGAAGTTGTTGAAGTTGGGATTATAGTTGTTGAAGTTGTTGTTGTTGGGATTGTTGATTCTCTGCTGGTTATGTTGATATTGATGTTGCTGATTTCTTGGCTGGTTTTGGAACTGGTTCATTTGAAAGTTTCTTGGCATGTTACATTCTCTTGCAAAGTGACCCGACTGTTGGTAGTTATAGCAAATGGCTTTTGACTTATCAAAACCAATTCTTTCATTAGGCTCTGATAGAAGTGATCTACCAGTCCTGTTATATAGTCTCTTGCTTCTAAGAGCCAACATGGCTGCTTGCCATTTCAAATCCATTTCCTCCAAATCATTAGCATCTAACTGCTCAAGGTCATCCTGGATGACACTGGTATGAATCAAATTCTTTGCTACAAAAACATTGTATGATTCTGTAAACTTGGAGAACAAAGCATGTGTTTCACTTCCTTGGCCATTTCCACTACCAATGTAAGGTAACTGTCCACTTGCCATAGAGGAAGAATCAGTATCATCAATCAATTGGACATTGAACCTTTGCTGGTTACCACGGTGACTTGTGCTACTACCAACAAAAGATTTTGGTGTGTCAACACCATGCTCAATTGGTTCCTCTATGATGGGAATCTGTTGTTGGTTTTTGGTTGACAAGTTGCCCATAGGTGAAATGAGAGCATTAGTGACCTGGAAACATGGCTTCTCTTATTTGATCATCTCATTTTCAATCATTTCTATTTCTGTATCTTGAAGGTAGCACACTACATCATCCACTTTCAAATCATTGTAATTGGGCTTTTGAAGGATGAATTTGCAGGCAATGTACCATTCCTTAGGCATTGAGTTGAGCAGCTTAGTATTCAAGTCATAATCAGTCATGACATAGTCGGTGGTTCTCAGTTCATTCACAATTGCTAGAAATCTTTCTAGAATTGACTTCAACCTCTCTCCTTCGTTGTACTTAAACCTCTCCAACTGTTACTTCAGCTTTTGCTTTTTGATGTTCTTCAACTCAGTGTTTCCTTCAAACATTTCGAGGATTGCATCATACATAGCCTTTGCGGTGGCATTATATGCAACCTTGGTCAATATTTCCCAAGACAATCCTAGCTTTATCATAGCTAAGGCTCTGTCATCCACCTTCTTCAATCTTTCATGCACAGCTGCAGTTGCACCTGTATTTGCACCCTCAGTAGTGTCTTGTGGTCCAAACTTAATTGAGTTCCACATATCACATCATTATAACAAACAGCTGCCTCAAAATAAGGCCTTCCATTTTGTAAAGTTTTCCTGTCCATAGAGTCTAGGAATCTTATTAGTAGACACTTCTTGTTCTTCGTAACCAGACACTTTGAAAATCAAAAACAGTTAATTCGAAAAAAAAGACTTTAAAAGCAATCAGATCTGATAACAGGTGTTTCAGATCTGATGAATCTGGTGAAATTAGAACAAGATTTGGAAGAAAAATTCAAACTTTAAGTGAAATAAGGAAAAGAGAACACCGAAAAGTTGTAGATCTGGGCAGAAATGAAGAAAACAGAGCAGCTGACGTCACTCGTCAATGGAACAGCGCTTTGCTTACGTCATTGTTCTTCTTCAGTCAGCAACAAATTTCTTACTAAAATAGCAGCAACAAGCTCTGATACCACTTGTCAGGTTCCCGATTGTAGGTAGATCTTACACAAATCAAGTCATAACTAACAAAATAATGTGTTGACAAGAGAGTTAATGACGGGTTGCTATATTTAGAAAGAAAACTGTTTGATAAAGGCGGAATCAATAACAAACGATTTAGTTGCTGAACGATTAATCAAAGGTAACTAATACACACAAGATTCACTGAAAAGATTTCCATTCATATAATATAAATCATACAAACGATAATCGATTTAGGGTTTTTTGATAGGAAAGTTATATCCGTATAATTCTTAGGACAACCGTCATACTCACAAATATTCTCTCTCAATTAATGAGTCTATCCGTCTTGTCCCAGGAGGCGTGCCCTAAATTATTCCTTTTATAGGCCTGACACCTCTTTTACAACTGTCATTCCTCTAGAAACCCTAAATAATAAAACATATTCAAATTACATATTCAAAACTATCCTAAGTGTAAAACAAGTCTTCCAGGTAGGCCTTGTAGCAGTATTAACTTTTCCGAGTAGACTGTGTGCTCTTCCTTCCTTCAGTACTTGGTAACATAGAGGTGTTCCCGGGAACAGTTTCCAGGTAGACTTCACTTAAAGAGTATTTCACCAAGTGAAATACTCTCCGGGTAGACTTCAATCTTCTTGACTTTATCAGACTTTGCCCTACAAACTCTTACGAGCAACCTTGTTCTTCAATGGTCCCTTCAACTCTTTACTAGGAAATAGCTTATTAGCAAAGTGTGCTCGGTAGCATTATACCTTGCTTGAGCTGAATCATGCCCGATGATACTTGAGATATTTCATTACACATCAAGCTTCCTTGGACCACTAGTCTTACTAATGAATACCTTGCCCGATCTTCCAATCACTTGGCTTCATGATCTTGGTTAGCCAAGAGCCTACTCTGAAGTAAACCTTACTCGGCTATGAAGAACAAACTTGCTAGATAAAGTGATCCCTGCCCGGGTATGTGCTAACTAATGAACCTTGCTCGGTTATTCACTAATTGGCGAACCCTCCTCGGATATGCATTTAAGAAGAATTCTAGAAGATAACCTTGCCCGATGGACAAAATATCGTGCCTGGCTAAGTAAAACCCTGCTCAGATATCTCAGTTGTTCCCGGTTCCATAGTTGGCGAATTCCAAAGAGGTTGAGATTCCAATCTTCCATATACTTCCCTTAGGTCAAATCTTTGACTCAACATTAGTGATTCCAAAGCAGCAGCCACACTATTATCCAGATTAACCTGGTGTACACCTTGAGCGGATGAGGGTGTACTAGTGACGGGAGTGGAATTCCCACGATGTGGCACTTTTGCATAATCTGATTGAGCAAAGCTCTCCCACATCTCGTTAGATTCGGTGACATTCTTCCTTGCCATTAGATTTCATCCCGCAGCCGTGTAGAAACGAACTTGAGTTTCGTAGTTAAGCCCATTGTAAAATTTCTCCACGAGAGCCCATGGTGTTAGACCATTCTGTGAGCAACGAGATAGCAGGTTTTGGAAACACTCCCAAGCATGAAAATATTATTCATCCGGCTCCATGTGAAATGAGTAAATCTGATCCCGAAGAATAGCAGCTTTAGAAGGTGGGAAGTATTTCTTGATAAAAGCTGAATGCAACGCCTCCCAAGTAGTGAACGTGCCAGGTGGCTTAGTGTCAAGCCAGAGAGCCACTTTTCCTGCAAGTGAAAACGGAATAAGATGTAAGAAAATAGCATCTTCAGTAGCACCTTGTAAATTAAAAGTTTTCAAAACGTGGTAGAGCCGGTTAATGTCAGCTGGTGCATCTTCGTCATCACGCCCATGAAACTGATTACTTTGAACGATATTGTTTATGACGTATGACGGAATCTGCCACGAGTTGGGATTGTTGATCTCGGGGATGACGATGCATGATTGGTTTCCGGTTAAGCCATCGAAGGCTTGAGCAGCAATTGTTCTGTCGTCGGCCATTTGAACTTCTAGGACTTTCTGGTGGTGAACTGTGATGGGAAAACTTTGGTGTAGATGCAGCTTCTTACGGTTGTTTCTCTACTGACGAACTAGCATCGGTCTTCAATGAAGAAAATCCAAGATTATCCAGCGGTTGTCCTTGCAAACGAAGATGTGGCATAAACCTGAAAACGCAAAAGACCAATTAAGTAGACTAAAAATAAAAACTAAAATAAAAATAAACTAAAATTTAATTAGATTCCTACGACTCAAATGAAATGAACACAAATAGCACGTATGTAGCAGATAAGTCCAACTAAAGCTAATAACACAATCGCTAAGAAGTCCCCGGCAACGGCGCCAATAACTTGATGTGCTAAAAGTAGTCAAATAATTATTAACTAAAATTATGCTAAACTAGACATTAAGTAATACTCTAGACTCTTAAACTACTAACCGACAAGTGTATCAGTCGACTCTGGTACAGCTAAGTAAGTCCGGATATCGAACCCACGAGACTCTATAAATTACAACACTAGCTAATTAGACTCGACTAAACGATACGACTATTTATTAATAATGTTTGAATGGGGTTTTTAAACTAATTATTATTAAACTAAAAGTAACCCTAATTGATTAAATAATAATAAGACATAATCATTACTTAAAACCTAATTAATTAATTAATATAAAATCTAATGATTACTTAACCCTAAATATTTATAATATAATAAACTATTAAAAAAACTTAGATTAATTCAGATGATGAAGATAACTACCTAGGCTAGAATCCCCAATGTTGCGGTAATCAAATAACTGGCAAACTTAAGTTATGGAACTGGGATCGTAAAATTGACCCTTGATAGAAAACCCGAACATGACCCTTGACCTTCAAGAAGACGCCAATGGATTTCTAACAAGTTTTAAGATTCACCAGTTTTATGAATTAAACTTCCTTACGGTTATTTAATAATTTATGTTTAAGTATCTTTATGATGAAATCCTACCTTACAGCGCGGAAATCAAAGATAGCAAAGCAGACTCAATTGAGTTAATAGACTAAGCTGACAATCAAACATAGACGAACTCCTTACGAAGAACTAAATCTAGCAATCCTGACCAACAAAGATCTATCAATAACTTATCACCTCACAGCTTTTTAGGCTAGCAGCTCACTATTATGTATTTAATTAGTTTTATTGTTTCTATGATCTTAATGCATATGAATCATAAACTAGTCAAGAACACAGAGTAAATGACCTAACAAAACCCCATCCTATGAAACAATCACCAAGAGCAATGTGAAACAATAAGTCCAAGTAAATAAAACCAAGCAATCATACGCATCAATTAACTCAAACTCAACAGTTTACTTAAAACATAAAATCCATGTAACAACTCGTATTTTCCAAACTAATATCTATAACCCGACATGTTTTTATATTCGGGAAATGCTGCCGACAAATAACACGTTATTCGAGGAATATTATTTTATTAATATTTGTTATTTATTTAATATATATATATATATATATATATAACTTTGAAAAGATTCAATTTTAACCCTCACACTATACTATAACCCGAATCCACTTCCATCTCTAATCATCAAGGATCTATGTGCAAATTATGAATATTATGATCCATTAACCCGTTTACCCTTTTACCATACCTGTATACCCGTATCCGTATTCATACCGTACACTCGTTTAGTTTTCTTGAGCCTAAATTCTCGTTGTAAATTAGGAATCAAATCATGCATTGTTTCACTCTTGCTATAATCGGTCTGACGACTCAATTAATTAGGAAACAAGGATCAAACGTGATACGAAATGCTTAATTGGTTAACCCTAACCTAGACTAAGATATATGTGATCTGGACATATTAATTCAATTAATCATACCAACTTCATCCTTATACCATCGCCTAACAAACCCCATAATCAATTATATTTTCGTTGTTATTGGATCTGCGTTCTTACCCTTTCTTGGCCGACGACTTTAACGAGCAACTAAACCATCGGTTTATCATCATAAGAGGAGACTATTTATACCATCCAGTTCGTCTTGAATCCCTCAACAATAGCCCTAATGTTAATTGATTGATCAGTAACTGGTTTGATTGATTAAGATTTCTAGGGTTCATATATCATCCTTGCGATGTGTCTGTCTGTTTAATTAGTAACTGTTTTCACCATATAATCAACCAACACACCAGCGTGCATGGCTGGTGTGTGTATGTTAAGTCATGAGCCGCTGGAGGGCGCAGGTTCGAACCCCCTCAGCCCCTTTATTTTTGAAACAACTTTATTAAGTGTTAAAAATCCTATTTAAACCATTAATTAGTGTTATAGTAATTAATCAATTTTGTTTTATCTCAAAGCCGACATGTAAACTACTCATTTTTTTCGAAGGCATTGTCAACCGACACCCTTATTTGTTTTGTCAGAGTATTCATAGCCCGTGTTCGTGAGACATGGTCAACTAACACCAATTACTTGCATTATTTTATTTGTTGATACTCACAATATGGCTTTGCTCATTTTATTTACATCATCTGATTTGAAGTGAAGGAAATGATCATTTAGAAAAGGACATTATGCTACTTAATAAAAGAAAGACCATGTGTTTTGATATATTTTGTTGTTATTTGTTTTTGATTAATTTTGTAGTTTGACGAAAGATGTGTACCTGATTTAGAAGTTGTATATAAATAAATTATATATTTTCATAAATTGCATGATAGTTTCTTGTGAGCCGTGAGTAATCAGTGCGTGCCCCGACATTTCTGCTTTCGGTTGGGGCGTGACATTTTACACTTACTGCTACTGACGCTGCTAGTGCCCCAAGTACTGTTTCTGGAACTCTTCACTTGGTGAACGCGATATATGTGTGTTATTTGACACAAGAGGAACATATTCTATAATGTCTAATCTATTCACTAGACACCATTAATTAAACCTTCACCGTTAGATCATACTCTTTCCAAATCCAATCCTATTGGAAAATCGATCATAATATCCCATATGTATAGAGATTACCCTATTCGTATTGTTTCTATTGAACGTAAAGAGGATCTTTTACCCATGCAAATGGGCGACTTTGATGTCATCTTGGGATGGATTGGTTATCTCGACATCATGTAACTATTGATTATCACTCGCGGCGAGTCATTTTCGGCGATTCTCATCATCCTGATTTGGTTTACAAGGGTTCTAACCTCGTAAGACTCTGAATATTATCTTAGCGCTCGAAGTTCAAAAGGTGATATCACATGGTTGCGCTAACTGGCGAAGTTAGCATCAACATTTATTTTGTTGTTCATAAGTATCCTGATGTCTTTCCTGACAAATTACCGGAACTACCACTGATCGTGAGATTGAATTTACCATTGACTTGGTCCTTGGCGTTGAGCCTATCTCTAAGGCACTATATCGTATGGCTCCGTTGGAACTGAAAGAGCTAAAGGAGCAATTGCAAGAGTTGGTGTTTGGATTTATAAGACCAAGCGTATCACCTTGGGGTGCACCAGTCTTATTTGTAAAGAAAAAGGATGGTAATATGCGGTTGTGCATTGACTACCGAGAGCTTAATAAGATTACCATTCACAACCGGTATCCTCTACCCCGCATAGATTTCCTTTTTGACCAACTCCAATGAGTTAAATTGATATAATGCTAAATGTTTATGTTTTCCGTGTATATTTTATTTGATATTTTAATGGTTTATGTTCGTTTTTAGTCGAGATTTGTATACTACTAAAACTTTTATGTTTCGTAGGCAATGAAAGTTGATCGTGATCAAAAAGGGTGAAAAACGAGTTAAAAAGAGCCAAAATGGAGATCCGAAACACATGAGGAAGGAACCGGACAGAGAACCGGTCAGATCAGGCTGGTCTGACCGGCCCCCCTATTTTGACACGCTGCGCCGCTCGGCCTCAAAAACCATTTTGGTCACGCGGCACCTAGGCAATACTGATGTTATTTTTTTGACGTTTTTTTGTTAAGTTGGGCCATGTTTTCAATATTTAAACATCCCTAACTTTAACCTAAACATAACCTACTGCCACCAGATGAATTTGGAGTTTTAGAGAGCTACTATTTGAATTTCTTGGAGGTTTGGAAGGCACGAGAACAACCGGTGAAGAGTTAGACGTTCGTAAGTGAAAATTACGGGTTTTATCATCTTTGATTTCCCGTTCTTTATATTTTCACGATGTTTTTGGTTTTATTTGTTTTGTTTGATTTGGATTATACGATGCTAGGCTAAAACTTCATAAACTACCTAGGTTGTGATGAACCTTTGTTCGATTTGACTTTGATTGGGATTTCTTTCGTTATGGATTGTCACACCCCAACCTATGGCGGAAATGCCGGGGCGTGAACTGATTGTCACAGCTCTCAAGGTACTATCATGAAATATTTAAATGACAATATCTATTAATTTTATTCAATTTTCAAATAAATCAAATACAAAATACAACTCATTAAACAAACAATAAACACAAATTTAATTCTTGATTTTACCTTTTCTAACATAACTCTTCACTAAATCTTCACAAAGTCTTGCAACTAATTCAAGCGATAACCTGCATATGCGTATAAAATAGAATTTTGTCAACAACACATGTTGAGTAAGCAACACACCGGTTTAGTTGTACATATAGTATATATAACAAAAATACGTAGCTGCAACAAGTCATATGAGAATAAAAAATTAACCAATTGAGCAAGTATAACTGAGATGTCGAGAAGCACAAAGGCTCACGAATGGCGTATGATCATACTAGACTGAGATTATGTTGGACCTCTATGAATGCGGAAGCATACAAATCAAATAAGCACATAAACACGTAAGGTATAAGTTGTTAACACATAAGATAAAGTTGCAGTTTTGTGTATAAGTATATTTGAGAAATATATTTACGCATATGTCCTCAAAACATGAGAAAACAAGTAAAAAGAGGGGAATGTGACACTCACCTCAGCAATAAGAGGTAATGGTCCGATAAGAAAGATAAAGGTAGATCACGCTTCTCGGGAAATATACCAACGAGAAATCCTAAGTAACAACAAATGAGGAAAATAAATATGAATTGATAACGAAGCTAAAACTTGATAGAATTCGGGATTTGATGATCGAGCGTGAACTTGCGAAAATTAGATATTTCTTTTATATTAATATAGTAAATAATAACTGATAATAATAGTATTTATATAGAATATCACATTTTTATAAAACACTTGAACTCGTATCTATGTTAATTACTAACGAATTTTAATTATATATATTAAATTAAAAACCCTTTTTAAATATTTAAAAACTAAAACCTTTAATAAATGTTAATAACTATTTATATATATATATATAGCTTAACCATCACAAACACGGGCTGTGGCTATTATGACGATATCAATGAGTTATACTATAATTAATGATGGATCTCTCCGAATGCTAGAATTAAACAAATAAGCAACTAAACAACAATCAGATAATCATTTAATCGATCAAAACACAATATTCACAGTTTTCTAGTTGCATATAGTATGTAATATGTAAAGTATGAACATGTACGCCTAAGTCCCTAAAAGGTTTTAAAAGCAGTAAAATAGGGGAGTGATTACTCACCTTAATGATTGATTAGCTAAATAATAAATTAAGGATAATAAACCAAAGCTTGAACTTTAACGCGCTGAATGATCCGACATGAATTGATCCGGTACTTTGTGACAATAAACTATAATTATAAACAAGAACATAGTTGCTGGAATCAGATCAAAAGGATTTATAAAACTCAAGTTATAAGATTTTTAAGATTTAAACGAGCTGGTACTGTTCCAAATCTGAACTTCAAGGCCGGAGTCGGGTTCTGACCAGTAAACTCAATTTTTGAAAACAAACATAAAAGTCTTATGGACCGAAAGCTAACTCCGATCAGAAGATAAAGAAAAAGGTTAGTCAAATATTTTGACTATTATGTCTTAAAATGGGTCGGAAAGTAATTGACCGACAAAACCCCATTAATCAATAATATTGATTGAGGGATTTTGTTAGTTCGACAAAAATAAACGTTTGTCATGAAGACAACTTACCCTTAAACATAAAGGAGATATGGGAAAAGACGAGTCAAATAGTATTGAACACCAAAGCCAAACCGTATAATGAGGAACTTGAAAGAAGTCATTAATGGCAGCACCAAGTCATGAATTAAGATGGAGGCAGACTTCAAGAGATGTGATTTAGAGTTTTATGCTAGGTTATAATAATAATAATAATAAAAGTCAAAATTCGTTTATGGAAAGCTAATTTCACTACATGAATATTGACCTTCGGTCACACGAAAAAAGTGTGGCCGTAGGCCTTTAGCCACACACATTTGGTTCAGGTCACATGTGGCCAAAGGTCGTGACACCATGGGTATGATATGGCCACACAGAGTTTTTAGTGGCCTTATGTGGTAATAAGTGTGGCTAAAGGGTACAGGCATTAGTTGCTGGCCATCAAGAAGCCTCTCCAATAAGTGTGGCTAAACGGTAGAAAATAGCCACATGACAATTTACTATGAGTGACCATTGCATCTATAAAACCACATGAATTCATGTTTCAGCCACATGAATTTTATATTAATGTGGCCAATAGGGTTGTGTTAAGCTTTCACTGTGACCTATACCGTGTGGATATAGCAAAGAAATGGCCACTTAAATTTAATAATAGAGTGGCTAATTATATGATATAGACACTAGATATTACATTAAAAGTGGCTAAATATGTTTAGTTGCCACTCAAACACTCCTTTGTATATTATAGTGTGGCCATTGTCTTACCGTTTGTCACACATAATGATTTTCCTAATTTAAAGTGTGGCTATTGTAAAACCTTTCGTCACACATAGTGAGGTACTGTGTGGTTAATCATATCTTATAGACACTGGAGGTTATTGAGAATGTGGCTAAAAATGTGAACTTGCTAGTCAAAAACTCTTTTGTAGTTTGTGGTGTGTCCATTGTCTTACCGTTTGTCACACATAATGCTTTTCGTAATTTAAAGTGTGGTTATTGTCAAACTTTTCGTCACACATAGTGAGGTACTGTGTGGCTAAAAATATCACATAGACACCGGAGGTTGTTGTCAATGTGGCTAAAAATGTGAACTTGCTAGTCAAAATTTCTTTTGTAGTTTGTGGTGTGGCCATTGTCTTACCGTTTGTCACACATAATACTTTTCCTAATTTAAAGTGTGGCTATTGTCAAACATTTCGTCACACATAATGAGGTACTGTGTGGCTAATCATATCTTATAGACACTGGAGGTTATTGTGAATGTGGCTAAAAATGTGAACTTGCTAGTCAAAAACTCTTTTGTAGTTTGTGGTATGGCCATTGTCTTACCGTTTGTTACACATAATGCTTTTCGTAATTTAAAGTGTGGCTATTGTCATACTTTTCGTCACACATAGTGTGGTACTGTGTGGCTAATAATATCATATTGACACCGGAGGTTGTTATCAATGTGGCTAAAAATGTGAAGTTGCCACTCAAACATTCTTTTGTAGTTTGTGGTGTAGCTATTGTCTTACCGTTTGTCTCACATAATGCTTTTGTAATATAAAGTGTGGCTATTATCATACTTTTCGTCACACAAAAATGTTTATGTTGTGGCTAATGGTCATTTATAGACTCTAATTTTTGTAATTTCAGGTGTGGCTATTGTCTTACTTTTGGCCACACCTATTTAATGTGTTCTATGTGGCCAAATTGTGTGTAATTAGGCAATATATAATTATTTTTATTTTTTGTGCAGTAATATAAAACAGCAATAAGCAAGCATGACAAAATAAAATTAGAAACAAATTATATTAACAATAATATACAATTAAGCAAATGTATATGCAAAATATCTTACAAAATACAAAAATAACGACTACCTATATACTAGCTAAGGCGTCGGTTTTCGTGGCACTGCTCCTTGTCTTCTGTTTGGTCACCCGGTCTATCGTTGTGTACTTTTCCGTTGCCTTCTTTCCAGCTCTGTGTGGTCTTTTGAGGATGGGAGTGGTGGTAGCTGGAACAAGTATTACTAACATATATCGCCGTATATCGAGTAAGTATTACTAACATATATACTCTAAATTATATAAATATATATATATATTAATTCACAATATATTATATATACTCCTACTTGCAGACAACACAAGACCTCTTTGAAAAACCAAATGCATGGTAAACGACAAGCATTGCTGGAGAAGGAGCATACTTTAAAGTTTGGTGACTTGTTACGCGACAAGGTAGATCAATTTATTAAGTCTTCTATAATTTTTAAAATTCTTTTATAGTTTCTGCAATGTAGGTGAAGAATCTAATTCTTGTAGGGTATGTTTGGCAAAACTAGCTGGTAGCTGTAAGCTGGAAGCTAGAAGCTGAAGGCTGGAAGCTGGAAGCTGGTAGCTGTAGCTTTTTAAATATATTTATAGTTGTTTGGCAGAGTAACAGAAGCTTTTAATAAAACTAGTTGGGTGCCCGCGTGGTGCGGCGGAATGGGCGCAGAAGCTAACTTCAACCGCATAATCAGTGTCGGTACACGATTCACCTGATGACAGTGCATACCAAGGTCGCAAAGGTCGCTAGGCGGACCCTAGGCGGCCAACTAGGGAGTTTGGTGTACTCAGAGTACTCGGGGAGTACTCGGACATGGTAAATAACTGCATACATAACCTGAATGTAGACGTGTAATTCATTGGGAAAAGTAGTAAGCATGTAACTGATAGCGAGAATCAAGAAACAAAGCTGAAATATACAGTAATTTTAAATATATAATTTTTTAAACCAACCTATTTTGATATGAATCCATTTCTGAACATGCACTGTTCTAATCTGAAATATGTTCTGACCTGACCCCTTTCGACTCAAAAGCGTACCGACACGAATCGAACTAAATTTAACCCTTTTTGTATCGACTCGTTTTGACCCTAATTTGGTCTTACACATGACTCAAGTTCATCTGACTCGAATCCTAATTTGGTCTTACACATGGCTCGAGCTCACCTGAATCGACTTGTTACCGATCCTAAGCGATAATCACGTAGTATGTTAATTTTTTAAAGTTAAAGAAGTATAACAATATCATACTTAAATTAAAGAGAATAAAATGCCCGTTTTTATGATGTACTTTGTTTAAAAAATTATTAACGTGTGAAAAGTTATGGCTCCTAAAAAAGGCGTGGGGGGTAGTTAGTTTTGAATAAGGGGTGATTATGAACTATTATATAAATTAACAAATCTTGATATAAGTTCAATTAACAAACATGTAAATTCAAATGTAAAAGCTTGTAGCTAGATTTTTCTTAAACGCTACCAATACTAGCGTTTAAAAATGGAGCTTTTTTCTTAAATCTAAAAGCTTGAAGCTACTTCAACCAAACAAAGCTTTTTATTAAATATGAGCTTTTTCTTAAAAGCTTAAAGCTTGTAGCCCCTAAAACCTCTTAAAAGCTACTTGCCAAACATACCCGTAATGAAATTCGGTTGAAAGAGAGCTAGCAGGCTCCCCAGGTTCTGTATCGGAAACCGTAAAGTGGATTGAACACTGAGCACACCGCAACGTTTACAAATACGACTCATACGACATCAACGGTTTTGAATTTCATACAAAATCTCATGATGGTAGAGTTTACCAGAACAGCAGGGTTGGTGTAGTGGCGGATGACATGCACATCAAAGAGATGTGGTGACCTATGGACAAAACTTTTATTTTGGGGATTTGCAAGAGATATCGGTCCTTGATTATCATACTAAAAGAATTCCGGTCTTCATGTTCCAATGGGTTGACCTTAAACATGTCAAACATGATATTCTTGGTTACACGTCGGTCGACCTAAACAAATTTGGCCACAAGGATGATCCGTTCATATTGGCTTCGCAAGCACGCCAGGTGTTTTATGTTCAAGATCAGCTGGATAGAAAAAAGCATGTTGTCCTCATGACTCCACCCAAGAATTTTAGGCATTCGTATGACGAGGTCAATGAGGAATTTAGTACGATAACTTTCCCTCATGAGGGTAATACATTGCCACTTGTACAACCAAATCAACTGCTTCGTAATGAGTCCCCGGATGATTACTGGAGGCCTGGGAAAAAGCCTACAACTATTCGTAATGGAGATTGACACCGATGTCGGGGTTGTCGACCCAGCAGTTGTGTTCGTTCGGCTAGTTAGATGTAAATAATGTTTAAATATAGTTGTGATACACGATATCACCATTCTTTACTTTGTACTTATTAATTCAAACTAAAGAAATATTGTTTTTTTAATACTATTACTACTTATACGTACAGGCCGGTATGTTGATTTCATTTCATCTTCTGGCTATTAAGGTCAATTGATGTCAAGTTCAAACATACATCATGTTACATCGATAAAAGTCACAATTGACATGTAGTGTACCATAGTAAGATCAATAAAGTCATTACACTCATAACTGACTCGTGCTATATTAAAGTTACATTAATACAAAGAAAGCCTAAAAATGCATCATGTTGTCTAGGGTGTTCATGGTTCGGTGACAGTCATCATTTCTCGTGTGATGGTTTTATTTCTTGCACAACCTCTATTTGTTTATGTTTCATCATACTTTTCAACAGCTGGTTTCCTGCAAAACATTATCAACTCATTTTATAAAAAAAGACCATTTTGCGCTTCTTTTCACTAACCTGCATACCAAAATTTTACCCTCCAGACTTTGAAGAAGCCTTTGAACAAATAAAATTCAGTTTTGAAAAACCGCTTCCAAACTCAATGCCATCACCAGTAACCTAATTTAAGATTTGGTGATGGCATTGAGTTTTGGAAAGGATTTTATCAAAATATAAGATCTTTGGTAAGTTTAAGATCTATGGAAACCTTAGATTTTTTCTGCTTGGCCAAGTTTGGAATTCACATAACATATATAAAAGTGTAATAAATTTCAGTCACCAGTTTTATTGCAGTCATTAAAGTCTCTGTTGTTATATAGTTGGTTGTTGAGTGTATAACACACTATAACTGCATACTAGTTACTACCTGTCAAAATGGTTTCTACACACTTTGGAAACGCACAAAAGCTAATTAATTTTGGTAATTAATTACATTTATACATACTACCTGTCAAAAATCTTGGAAATATATTTATGTAATGATAGCCTACATTCAAGTTAATTAAAATAAAAAAAACTAGTATATCTCACGCTTTGTACGCTTTAAATACCTGTCAAAAATTTTGGAAATATATTTATGTAATAATAGCTTACATTCAAGTTAATTAAAATAAAAAAACTGGTATATCTTACTAGATAGGCTACAAATCAACTGAACTACAGTAAATTACTGTCTCAACTACCAAAAATTAAATTTTAGGTCTATTTTGTTATTCACTCACACTAACATCTATTTTAAAGTTAACTATAAAAAAAACAACATCAACTACGCTTCAAATACGCAACCAAAATATAATAATAACATTTACAGTTAATACCAAAATATAATAATAACATTACATTAATATAGAAAAACTAATTACAAAAAACTAATGCCTAGCATGCGATTCCATATTTGAATCTACATCCATCGGATTTTCAGCTTCTGGAGTCCTACCATCAGATTCCGTATCTGAATCTACATCCGGATTCTCTTCTGGAGTATGAGAGGGCATGATCCTCTCGTACATGCCATCAGAGGTGTAGGTGGAGTCCTTAAGCCTTTGGAGGAGAAGGTTCACCTAAGTATGGAATGCCCCATAAAGGGACACAGCCTTGAAGTCTTCCACGGAGTTCAACTCAATGTGCGCCACCTCGATTTTCGGGACTACCATATCAATGCTGAAATAGTCAGCAGTGGTGTACCCAAGCCACCTAACCATTCGGTTAAGTTGTTGGTACGTGAAGGTTTGAGGGTGGACATAGTCCACAAACCTCACCCTTTGATTCTTCCGGACGGCGCCGGAAGTAAAGTGGAAAAGAAGGGTGAAAAATGAGGGGTCGTAGTATATGGGGGCATCTGTACCCGGTTTACGTTCGATCCATGTTGAAGCCATTATCAGAAATTAATCGGAAGAAGGTGATTGTGGATTGTGATTGTGGATTGTGACTGGTATTTAATCACCGTCTGACGCCGGCGGTACATCTCCCTGACAATTTGAAATTGGCGGCACAAGAAACTGAAAAGAAAATGGTTACGTTAGCCACTCGTCAAATCAACGATTACGTTTGGACACACTTAAAAATATTTTATGTGACCATTTATCACTTATAGCCACACATAATAAGTGTATCTGTGACAATAAAAAACTTAGAAAAAATAAAACTAAGATACTCTTTGGTCACACAACCTCTTATAAGTGACCATTAATTATATTTGGGCACACTTAAAAATATTTAAGTGACCATTTATCACTTATAGCCACACATAATAAGTGTATCCGTGACAATAAAAAACTTAGGAAAAATAAAACTACAATACTCTTTGGTCACACAACCTCGTATAAGTGGCCATATATTTTAAGTGTTTTAGCTACATTACTAATATATACAATGGTTGTTCGTCATATTTCGCCAAATTATTAAAAATGTGGCTAACAAATGTGACATTAGGTCACACAACGTAATATAAGCGGCTATATATTTTACCTTTTAGACACATGTCTTATCAATGCAGTAGCTGTTCTTCACATTTGACCACACTATTAAAACATGTGGCTAGTTAAATGTCTCAGTTTGTGGCTAATGAATGTGTTTTTGGTCACATCTATCAAAGATCAAACAAACTATGACTGTATGTCACATTTCACCACATGTTTTTATAATGTGGCTAGATTTTGTCACAGTTTTTTTCAAAGTGTGGCGAAAAGTACCTGAGTAGGTATAGAATGGTCACATGAAGAATAACATGTGTGGCCAAAACATTCTGGAAGGTTTTCAAACATGATCAAAGACCTTTTAGCCACACATTTTAGCCGAAGTGTGGCAAATCGCCCAGACCACATGTGTGGCTAAAAGTAGATATTCACGTAGTGTTTGGCAAATAGACTCGTTTAGCAAGTAAATTAATAAATTAAACACGAAGATACAATCTTTTGGAACAAGAAACAAGTTAGATGCTTAGAATAACTCAAGGTACGTTTACTTGGATCTTACATGATGTTTAAACTGATCAAGAACGATATTTGAAGATCGAAAACGAATAAACGAACCAAAAACTAATATGTGATGATCTGAAAGGTATCGTGTATCGTGATGGAGGGTTGGAAAGCCCATCGCGTAGCAGGATGGGTGTTGTTGGCTAGATTTTCTAAAATGTCACATTTAGTCCTTGAAGTCTCATAAATGTGTTTTTGTCCCTGAAGTCTCATAGATGCACACAGCCTCGAAAACATAACAAGGAAATGGGGCTAGAAACTCACCTGCGTTATATTACGTTCACTTTAATGGTTATTCCTTTCTATAGCTTTGCGCGACTAACTGTATAACAATTAAAAGTATCAATTAACTATCACTACCCATATCGCGTTTCTAGTCTAAATATAACCGTCAATGAACGGGGGTCCAGGGGCAGCGCCCCTGGCAGCGGGGTTCTAGGAGCGCCAACCCTTAGCATGGTCCAAAGGGCAGAGCTTCTGGCTGGGGTCGAGCTACCAGGTCAGCTTGGAAAAAATTTATTTTCATTAAATGTCTTAACACAATCTCTATTAGAATTCTTTGATAATATTTTATTGCTAACTCATTAATCCTTTAAAGTATCTTTCCTCAGTTAATAAAGTCCAAGGGCTGTTTTCAAAAAATTTATATCATTCTTTTCTAAGTCCAGGGACCTTTCTATCATTCTTTCAAATTCTAATTCGTTATACTGCTTTCGGACTCATTCATTGCTTCTGTCTTTCATAACGAATAGACTCATTCGTTACTTCATAACGAATTAACCTTTATAACGAATTGGCCGTTATAACGAATGACCCTTTTATAACGAATTGGTCTTTATAACGAATAACCTTTATAACGACTAGGTATTTATAACGAAATGACCCTTTATAATGGATGAACCTTCTAACGAATGAGGTTCATTTGTTATCTCTCCGTAGCAAAGGACATGATGAATGGTTTAACGAATTAAGGCTTATTCGTTACTTTTCCTTAGCGAATGGGCATAACGAATTAAGGCTCATTCGTTAATCTTCCGTAACGAATTAGGTTTAGGTCAGAGAATGTCAGAATATTCTCTTACATTCCCTTTAACCTCGTATGTCTTTTTCCGGCGCCGCCTTTCCGGGGCCGTCATCGTCAGAAAACCGGGATCTCGCCGAAAAGTGAGATCTCACTCGTTTTCCACTGTTTTTCACCTTTTTTCGATCCAGATTTGAGCTAGGGTGACCCCTACGCTCATGTTTTGATCCGTTTATACCTGATTCCATCCAGATCTCGTGACATTAACGATTTAGGGTGTCGGCTCATTGTTTCGCGATTAGATTTAGCGGGTTCGGATCCATATAATATCATAATGTTATTACCTCGGATCGATGCTAGGGTTTCCTTGGTTATTTCGGCTAAAGAGAAAAGAAAGATGAGAGAGAGCTTAAGTGTGTGTTTTTGATGGTGTATGGAATGAGTGGAAAATGAATGGATTATGGGTTAATTAAGGCATATATATCATGGGTCATGGGCATAAGCCCATGGTCTTTCTCCTTCCCTTATTAAACCAAGTCCATTACCCATATTAGTTAGCCCAACATAAACTCAACCCTTAAGTCATTACATTTTAATATTATTCTTTTATTAACCGAACGAAAAACAAGATGTTACACTTAGCACATATGATTTAGTGAATGTCATACAATTAAATTAAACATTGATTGTTTCATTATTATATTAATTGCAATAAAAAGTCAGTTATTCTTTTTTCCACCGTATCTTTTTTCAAAAACCATTTACTTGATTCAGTTGACTTTTAAATGCAACTAACATTATAACTATAGTATAATTTACAAGTTTGGCGCCACATTTTCATTTAGCCTGCTAATTTGCGCCGAATACGTGCACTTTTTTTTGGGTTGCCACGCATCAATCTCCTTTCCCTTTATCCCCAGCAGATCAATTTTTCTTCACTCCATTTGAAAAGCTCACCGTTCATCATCTTCAGTCTTCAATTCTTCTTCGGTTTTGATCATCGTATTAAGTTTCAATTGAAAACTTATCCATAATCTTCATCGAAATCACTATGTAAAGCTTCCACATCGAAATTGTTTTTGCTTTATTTGATTTTCGGCGTTCTGTATTTCTAGGGTTTCAAGTTCTACTCTTATCAGCATAGAAATTAGGGGCTTAATTTATTTCATTCAATTTGGCACTATAAGTCGAAACAAGGTGTTTTACAGTACTTTAGATATCTCTACAAAGTAGATGGTTGAGTTATACAAACTAATGCTTCATGGAGACTCCACTTCCGTGTTGGTTGCCAAATATGAAATCAGAAAAGAAAAAATATGCGCTTACATGGTTTGACATGCATAATAGTTCACTAATTGATGTCTTATTTATTTCAGGTAGCCATCATGTTTCATTTGGATGTACCTATGTGTCTTCTATGTTAGAAATCTAATCAGAGCAAACTGTATCTCATCAACAAAAAATTTCAAGTGAGTGGTTTTAGATTGTTAACTTTGGACCGTAACTATTTTAATATCGTTTCTAATTAGGTTTTAACCAACTTTTCTTGGGGGTTTTGTTTCTTTTTAGGTTCTAAAACATCATAAGTGAGCTTAACATGGGGCGCATCCGAGGAGTAATTGTTGGGTTTTTTCACTGCCTACACGTTAATGGACCGAGGTTAGTTGGTTACTCTGTTACAACAATTATGTTCAGGATTTGATTTTGGTTTGGATTTCCAATTTTGGCTACAAGTATTGCTGCTAAGATATATGCTTATAATATAATATTTGTTTTAGTTAAGTTATGTGTAATATACTAACATTAATATCAGAAGGAACTATCTTTGTAATTCCAGTAGATAGGTCTTGATTTATGTTATTTTAGACAGCCTGGAGGTGTATTATGGTTGTTGGAACAGGTTCTTTAGACTATAGACAGAAAGGCCAAGGCAGATCCAACAATTCTCTACAACTCGATGAATTTAGTAGATCTTTATAGGAGGCCTAAATGAGCATAGATTGAACCTATCCAGTTATTACAGTGCGATGGTTGGATGTGGATTGTGTATCAGCAATAAAAGTAGTTGCATCCAGAGACTTGACTTTGTTAGTGTCAACCTTCAAATCAATTAGCAATCGTTTTAATTTCGGGTTTAATACCCTAGCTTTACTTCGGATTTAGCAAGTGGCATTGTAGCAATGTTCATTCTTCAGTTTTATACAGATAAAACCTAAACCGAACAAATTTAAACCATTAAAAACATAACTGAAAATGTTATATAAAAAGAAACTGATGAACACCCTATACATGAGAAACAATGGGTCTTTCGTATGGATATAAAAATTTCTAACATTTTTAAATAGTTTGAACATATACTAATGTAATAGTGAACATATTATAAGTTGTTCATCTGAAAATAAATGTAAGTGTTGTGAGATTACGTCTCTTTTTCAAGCTACTATTAATGGCAATTGCTGTCGTTCTCAACAGCTACACAAGATATAAAAGGCTCCTCAAAACATTTTCCCAAAATACGAAATCATATATGTTTCAGAACACAAGGTATGCATCCATTTGAACTTAATTATGATTGAAATAGACCCATTTTTTATCCGTTTAAACTTTAATTTGGTGTTATGCTATGTTGAATATTGGAAGATGTGCAAGACTATGTCCCAATTGAAGGTTTCTTACGTTGGGTAGTGCTGATACCTTATTTGCATCGGGTAATTTGGGTACCTTTAGTTAGAAATTTTAATTACATTGGGTAGTGTAGATATTACATAGGGTAGTGCAGATACCTTATTTACATCAAGTAGTGCGGATACCTTATTTACATAGGGTAGTGCAGATAATTGTTTTTGCCAAATATGTTTGTTGTTAGATACATTGATTTACCAAATGTGGACGGGTAGTGCAGACATCACCCCATGTGCTGGAAAACCATAAAGATAATTGTTTTTGCCAAATATTTTTGTTGTTAGATACATTGATTCACAGAAACACACAACTTTTGTTTGGCCTTATATTGATTAAACTAATTTATAGATTTGTGAATTAATGGACTTGTAGTTAGGATTTATTTTTACAGATTTGTTAATCAATGGACTTGCAGTTAGGATTTATTTGACTATTGTGTATCCAAATTACAATTGCTTTTTTCACCCAATTGAAAGTTACATTTTCAACAGGGAGGCGCAACCGACGTAGTAGCTGGCTCCTGCGATTAAGCTCTGCGTATCATCAATATATGTAATTAAGTAAACGTGGATGCATGAAAAGTATGAAGTGTGCTACATATTAAGCTGTTATAGACGAAACCGGTTAATGAAACCTCGTGCAATGAGTGGGCATGGAAACTAGACATGACACATATCAAAACTAATTTCTGGCAAAAGTTTACCTTTATGATCAAAACTGGCCAAAAATTAAAAATTCTGTAACGTGGAGTTGTTTTGCTTATTTTTGACTTTATGGCCAATTTTGAGATTGCATGGATCAAAATTAATTATTGCCAAAGGTAATTTTATGGTCAATGCTGACCAACAAATTACAATGTGCTACATGAAGTTGTCTTGGTTATTTTTTTTACTTCGTAGGCAATTTTGACATTGCGTGGATCAAAATTAATTTTTACCAAAGGTTGACTATTATGTTCAAAGCTGAAAAAAAAACAAATTCTACAATATGGAGTTGTTTTGGTTATCTTTGACTTCCTAGGATATGTTGACATTGTGGGGAACTAGGGATTAAAATTAAGTTGTCTTGACTTTTATGGTCAAACTGACCAAAAACTGAAAATCTGGTTTATATGAATTGGATATGATTTCGTAGCATGTGATTTTAACTGTAAGTTTTTAGCTCCATGAAAGCATATCCAAAATATTGTCGTTATCACATATGCTTATTTCTACAGAAGAGTGTTAATCACCTTCAAGTCATATAAGTCTGTAAATCCCTGGTGCGATGGTGATCGATACGAGATCCGCACGAGGTCTAGGAGTGCAGAATCCTCCTAGACTCGTTTATGGTGTTGGAGATGAATAACACGATTACAGACAAACAAACAAACACACGAACGAAATAAACGAATCTGCAGATCCTTTATATATTAATCAAAACGCATTACATACCATTGAACTACTAACTTTGTCTGATCAACAACAATAACCCTAAACATAACACACATATATATAGATAAATATCTTCGCGGGCTTGGGCTTGGGCCTCAAGGTGAAGTTATTCCTAACTTCACCAACATATCAGATCTCCCCTTCAGTGTAAGCCCTTCCGAACTATATCGATCGAGATCTTTGACCTGCATCCCAGTGCCTAATCGATCATCTCAACCATTCGGTTAGTAAGATATGGTTCAATCTTCAACTACTCAACAACAAGTGATCAGTTTCATCACAAAACCACCTTGACAGAATCTAACACACTTGACCCTAAATATATAACGGGTTTTGTAGGTTCCCAGCCGGATCTACACGAGATATCACGTACTACGCAGGTGCGGAATCCCTAAGTAAGACGTTACGAGTATAGAAAACAATACGATTAACACACGATAATCAAACACGTTGTATACCAACCTTAAACACGTGATACGAAGATCACTTGATTACAGACTCTCTCTGACTCGAATACACGAAAACTGTAAAACTGAATTAATGATTAATAAGCCGTAACAGATGGCTTATATAATCACGACAACTTCGCCTGGCATGTTCAGGCGAAGTTGTCACTAACTTCGCTTGTCTAACAAGTTCGCCCATATCAGCGAACTTGTTAGCAACTTCGCTTATACAAAACATAAAACATTACAAACGCGATTACAGACACTAGACACTGAACTACTGACATTATGCACAAACAGACTCCCCCTTGGCAGTAGCTTCATCTCTTTAGCTTCAATCACGTGTCTTGTAATCTTCAACCTTGTATCTTCACGCATGCATTCCTTCTCGAACACAAACAGACACAATCCTTTGATGTTTCCTCGCTTCGTCTTTCCAAGCAGGAATATAAAAGATTTTCTTCTCATTGAGCACCTGCAGATCAGCTTGCGATAAGTTTACCAAATGCATCGGATCGTAAACTCTTAGCACCTCTTGTTCATCCTCGTCTTCCATCACTGCCTCAGCTGTCTCACAATCTACAAACCACCACTTTAGGTCTTTAAGCACATCCTTGGGCATAAGCTTCATCGGTACTTCTTTCAAACACCGGATAGGTTTATACTTCATGACCATCCAAGGCTTTCCATCAGCTCTCAAACCTCTATCCTTGTCTTCAACAAGTTTTCCCTTCTGTGGCTTCAACAGCTCAAACTTCTTCTCTTTTATACTCTCTTTCCATACAATTTTCCCAATGACTCTAGCCATATTATCGTCACTTCGATTGATTAACCCCAATCTAGCTAAGTATTTCACTTCACATTCCGGCAGTGTATTCAACGATCTTAACAGTCTCTTAAAAAACTGAACACCGTCATACCTTTTAATCACGAAGAGCCTCAACTGCTCATCATAGATCCAGCAAATAATCCCTTTCTTCGCTTCAGCATAGCCTTTAATGTTGTAACTCTTCTTAAACATTGTAGGGACCGCCGGTTTCTTCGTTTTGACGAACCACTGAGCATAGCCTTCCTTCCACCTAGGCTGCTCTTCCCATTCAGACTCGTCGCTTCCAATCTGTTCACTCATATCGACTTTCTCAACATCTGGAATGTCATGCTCCACATTCTCTTCTACTATCTCTCCCTCTTCAATCTCTGTATCCATCACAATCTCTTCACCAATTTTCTCTATCACATCACTCGGTAGAATATCATCATCACCAACCAAGTCATCAACCATCTCCTCTACGTCCACCACCACCACATCATCACCACCAGCTGCAGATGTCGACTCCCCCTGAGTTGTGGAAGTTCCAAGAGCTTGAGTAGTTCTTGGTAGCTCACCACCTGCATCTTTCGACGCATTGGGATCATCGTCTCTATCATTTCTTCTCTTCGTCCTCAACTCGTCGCCTTTACAGCTCGTCTCCCCCTGAGATGCCAAGAACTCCTTGAAAGCATCTATGATTTTTCCATGTTGTACCAGGAGGGACGACTGCATCTGATTCTCTGTAACTAGGCGCTGAATAGCCTGGATTTGGATAAGATTAATCTTTGACTGCTCTGCCACGACCCGTTCCAGTGCTGCTATTCGTTCTGAGTCTGAGAGGGTTGCATCGAAATCAAATCTCATATGTGATATGTCTTGAGTGTACTGAGGAGGGATTTTCGATGTCACCGGGACCTCAGAAGTAGAAATAGACGTAACCGCAGGTGGTATCGTCACCGATAGCCCTGCAGTGGCCACAACAGTCGACTCTATAAATTGTGCCACGACCTCCGATGGAGTAACGGTCGGAGGCGGCAATGAAACGATCACGGGAGTCGAAAGTTGGAAAGTAGTGGATGGGAGGCCAAATGTAGACGAGGTAGCCACCACGAGAACACCCGTAGCGCTTGGCCTTGTAACCTGTAGTGACGAGGGAACCATTGTCATACCGGATAGTGCTGGTGGAGTGAAACGTACCACCCTAGAGCTCTCACCGGCTCCTGATCCTGCACTTATCCGTTCCCTTCTTGACCTTCTTATCAGTTGTTGTACCTCTTCCTCATAATTAGACTCGTCATCATCATCTGTTCTCTTTCTTTTCCCATGTAGTCTTTCTCGAGTCACCATAATCCTTCTGGCCTCTGCCACTTCATTATCAGAATCTGAGCCAGCCACCGTAGTAGCTGCCCTAGTAACATGCACAGTCGAAGCACGATCAACCTGGACCTGAACGTTCTCCTCTGGATCCACCCGATCCGTATCAAAGAAGCCTTGACCACCAAATTCTGCATCAAGGTCCACTTCCTCCTCCGGTGACACAACAGGAGCAGCAGGTATAGCTTGAGGTGCTCCTGCCTGTTGTGGTGCCGGGTCCCTAAACTCATCCCCTCGAGCAGGCACATACTCCGGGTTGATTAAGTACCCAAAGAGTGGAGTATGGCGAGGACGAAGCTCAGGTTTGCTCCTCGCACTGGAGGATCGACACTGGGCAAAGATCCGTTTATTCACACTCTCAACATATCGGATCGGACGGCGCTGAGGAAGTATTGGAGCAACATGATCCAAGATCATTTGAAGGAATCTTGGATACATGATGAACCGCTCACGCGCCATCGCTCTTCGTTGACGATCAATCTCGTAAAAGACCATCTGACTAAAGCTGAATCGCTTGTTGTATGTCAGAGCAGTCATTTCTGACTGCATGGTCGCGCCCATGCCATCAGTGCCCGCCTTTCTCCCTGACATGCAAACGATCATAACATGCATGAGAAAGCGCCACTGGTCAAGCAGAAAACCCTTCCTTCTCTGTGAATCCCCCAAGGGACCTGAATAACCCATCCTCAAAAATGCTCCATCGCGAAAAGGAGCTACAAACTCTGTCGGGTCATCCCTTGTCTCGTTTCCAAACCGCAGAGCCGCCCGGATATGTTCAGAAGATAACTGAACCATCTGACCGTTGACTGTTGCGCGCATCACCGGGGGTTCGACTCTACAGTCGTATTCCACGGTCTGCCAGAAATCCTCAATGTTGGATAAGGATATCGGCAGAGTTGTTGTAATGGCGTGGAATATCCTCGAGCGTAAAAGGAATGTGATGATTTCGCGAAAATCATCAACTTCGCTCGCTTCCGGGTCTAAGGTGATATACATGTTGTGACCCGGGAAGAACTGTCTTTGTTGATCACCTCCGTCATCACCGCCTGCACCACCTGCTCCAGCAATAGCAGCCATATCTGCAACAAACAGGTTAAGTTAGATAATGTCACACCCGGCCCTGAGCGGCGGAAACAGCCGGGCGCGCGCGAGTGGGGATTGATAATTAAGCACGGGCCATTGCAAAGATTCAAAGATTTTCATTGCGCATGAAATGTTTAATACAATACATTACATTGTTTAAAAAAAATTACATAAAAACATCCAAGTATAAAAACTGTTGAAGATTTCCACGCCATATCCCCATGCGCGGCGGGAACAACCACGCGCATCGAAGGGATAGAACTAAAATCTTCCAAAAAGCTAGTTTAGATGTTCAGCGTGAGGTGCTCTAAGTGTGACTCCATGCGCTACCTAATTATCTCCTGAAAGACACGTAAAAACATTTGAATCAGTATAAACTGAGTGAGTTCACAAGTTTTTGCAACTTGATAAATCGTATTGCATCATAATCATTCTGAAACATAATTCTGGTAGCATCATTAAAGCACAAGCTTGGTAAAACATAGTTATATCAACATATTCTGATAAAATCGTTCCGCGGGTTACGCGCGAACATTTCTGGGAACTGTGCTCGTCTATGCAAAGTGGCGCTGCCACTACGAGCTAAAATAAGTAATACCGTCCCGCGGGTTACGCGCGAACGTTTCAGGAAAATGTGCTCGTCCATGCAAAGTGGCGCTGCCACTACGAGCAAATCAATAATTCCGTCCCGCGGGTTACGCGCGGACGTTGTGCCGGAAAACAAGGCGCTCGTCCATGCAAAGAGGCGCGACCCCTACGAGCGGGCTCAAACCCATAGTACTGCCCCATGACCATACTAGGCACTCGTCCATGCAAAGAGGTGCGACCCCTACGAGTGGGTGGATCAAACCAGCAGTCCCTACCCTTAGAGTTCCAATGGTAAAGTGATCACTTACTCGAGTTCTAGCGCACATACATCGAAAACCTTAGATAACCGTTCGCATTGCTCATCATGAAATATAATTTAAACACATAATCGCTTGCATAGCTTGTAAGTATACCATGATAAAACATTATTTAGGTACGTGTCCCTCGCCCCGAAAACAGTTTAAAATAGTGAAAATAGTGAAAATAGGGGCTGTGAGACTCACCTGAGGTTCTTGTTAAGGGATTAATCGAGATTCGGGTTTTCTTGGTGTTGGCCTCGGAATCGAAGGTCTAGTAACAGGATCGGAGCTGGAAACAACGGATGCTTGGGAGAGGATTAGTGCAAGTTTGTAGTTCTTTGAAGTGTGTTTTGGGTGATAATTTAGGTTACAAATTTATAGGCAAACTCAAGGGAACACAATCCCTTGCTTTAGGGGATTGAAATCTTTTCATATTTAGGTGTAATGATGATAAAGTATGGAAATTATTATTGTTTATTGTTTACTTAAAAGTGGAGGAGTGGATAAAAGATCTTGATTTGATTTGGACAGGACATGCAGGTCTGGGGTTGGTGAGAATAGGGTGGCTGACAGTTGACTTTTCATGTTACAGTGTGCTTTTTCAGGTACTTTTGTCAGTGTACAGTAAAAAGTGGAAAATCTCTGAAACACGCTACTGTTTCCTTTTGGGCGGGAGTAATCTCCTTATGTCTGGAGAATAGACTAAGTGTTCTGCGCGTAATACTTTGTGCGCATAGCTTTCTGCGTGTAGGACATTTCTTTGCTGCGGGTAGGTGCGTAACCTTCTCGCAGTTGGGGATATTGAGTTTCATTTGTAGATTCTCCAGGTGGTCTTGGTATTTCAACATAGTGATCAGTCATGTTGAAGTCAATTCCATCTTGGAGCTTCAGACAAACTAGCTCTCAATGTTCCCGCCATGCGGGGAGGTTAGTTCCCTTCCGCACGCGCATAAATGATGTAGGATGCACCCGCCTTAGCATCATGCGGGATGGTCAACCCATAGACAACATAACGTTAAGTTACATGAAAACATAAAGCCAAAACATTCACGCATGGCGCATATAACATATGCTCACGCTGGTTCTTAACATGGTGCGCTCGCGCAGGGCGCACATAACAGATGCACGCGCTGACTAACATGGCGCGCTCGCGCAGGGCGCACATAACAAATGCACGCGCTGACTAATCATGGCGCGCTTAATATTCACAATCACCTAATTATTAGGTTGATTACTTAGTTTAAGGGATTGGGAATTTACCGGGTGTCACATTCTCCCCTCGTTAAACGAATTTCGTCCCGAAATTTAGGAGACGTTGCTGGCAGAAGCCATGCTCTGAAAGAGGTGTGGGTATTTCATGCGCATCTGGTCTTCTCTTTCCCAAGTGAATTCAGGCCCACGCCTCGAATTCCATTGAACCTTTACTAACTTGATTCTGCTTCTGCGCAACTTTTGTTCTTTCCAATCGGTTACTGCTATAGGTTCTTCTACGAAGTGCAGCTGTTTGTCGATGTGAATCTCTTCCAACGGCAAAATCAACGTTTCGTCAGATAGGCACTTTTTGAGGTTGGACACATGAAACGTATCATGAACTCCACTGAGTTCGGCGGGTAAACGGAGTTTATAAGCAACCGGACCGATCCTTTCCAGGATCTCAAATGGTCCAATGTAGCGCGGATTCAACTTTCCTCGCTTGCCGAAACGGGGGACTCCTTTCCATGGAGAGACTTTCAAAAGTACTTTATCCCCTACTTGAAATTCCAATGGTTTCCTTCGCACATCTGCGTAGCTCTTCTGTCTATCGCGCGCTGTCTTAAGGCGATCCCTTATCTGAAAAATCTTGTCTGTTGTTTCTTGGATCAATTCTGGACCAGTCATTTGCTTGTCACCCACTTCAGCCCAGCACAGTGGGGATCTACACTTGCGCCCATACAAAGCTTCGAACGGCGCAGCCTTAATGCTTGTGTGATAGCTGTTGTTGTAAGAAAATTCAACCAATGGGAGATGAGTATCCCAGCTACCTTCGAAATCGATTGCGCACGCGCGTAGCATATCTCCCAATGTCTGGATTGTTCGCTCGCTTTGCCCATCCGTTTGAGGATGATATGCCGTACTCATGTCAAGACGAGTACCTAAGGCCCCTTGTAACGATCTCCAAAACCTTGATGTGAACCGACTATCTCTATCAGAAATGATGGACACTGGGACTCCATGCTTTGAAACTACTTCTCGAATATACAGTCGGGCTAACTTTTCCATCTTATCGGTTTCCTTGATCGGCAGGAAGTGCGCTGACTTAGTTAGCCGATCCACAATAACCCATATTGTGTCATAACCCCCAGGTGTCCTTGGCAGTTTGGTGATGAAGTCCATAGAGATTTGTTCCCACTTCCACATGGGAATTTCTGGCTGTTGAAGCAACCCTGATGGTTTCTGGTATTCAGCCTTTACCTTCGAACACGTCAGGCACTTACTGACATACGTCGGGATGGCGCCTTTAAGATTGGGCCACCAATACAGCGTTTTAACATCTTGGTACATCTTGTCTGCGCCAGGATGTACGGAATACCGCGTCTTGTGAGCTTCGTTTAATACTTGCTCACGCAATCCTCCCTTGAGAGGGACCCATATGCGGTTAGCGAAATATAGATTGCCGTTCTCTTTCAGTTCCAAATTCTTAACCATACCCCCAAGGCATTCGTTTTTAAAAAACTCTGCTTTCAAGGCTTCTTGCTGAGCGTCTCGGATGCGGGTAGAGAGATCTGCGTGAATGGTCAACCTTAGAGCCTTGACTCGTAGCGTTTTTATTCGCTCCTTCCTACTTAGCGCGTCTGCTACCACATTCGCCTTTCCAGGGTGGTACTTAATCTCACAATCATAATCGTTCAATAACTCCACCCATCTTCGTTGCCTCATGTTTAAATCCTTTTGATCAAATATATGTTGAAGGCTCTTGTGATCCGTAAAGATTATACACTTTGTACCATAGAGGTAATGGCGCCAAATCTTTAGCGCGAAGACAACCGCTCCAAGTTCCAGATCATGCGTTGTGTAGTTCTTTTCATTGGTCTTGAGTTGGCGCGAGGCATACGCTATGACTTTGTCTCGCTGCATAAGGACACATCCGAGTCCCTGATGTGAAGCGTCGCAGTAAACGACGATGTCGTCCGTCCCATCGGGCAGAGACAAAATTGGCGCACTACATAACTTCTGTTTCAACATTTGAAACGCTGCTTCCTGATTTTCGCCCCACACAAACTTCTTGTCTTTCTGAGTTAGCGCGGTCAGAGGTAGAGCTATTTTGGAGAAGTTCTCAATGAAGCGTCGATAGTAGCCAGCTAGTCCTAGGAATTGCCTCACCTCAGTTGGGGTTTTTGGCGCTTCCCAGTTTTCGATGGCCTTGACTTTGGAAGGATCAACGTGAATTCCTTTCACGTTTACAACGTGACCGAGAAAGTGAACTTCTCTAAGCCAAAACTCGCACTTGGAAAACTTCGCATACAACTTTTCTTTCCTCAACAATTCCAAAATCAATCTCAGGTGTTGCTCATGCTCGGCCTTGGTCCGTGAGTAAATCAGAATATCATCTATAAACACAATCACAAACTTGTCCAAGTATGGTTTGCACACGCGGTTCATCAGATCCATGAACACAGCCGGCGCATTAGTTAGCCCGAAAGGCATCACTAAGAACTCATAATGGCCGTATCTAGTTCGGAAGGCTGTTTTCGGCACATCTTCATCATGGACCCTAAGTTGGTGGTATCCTGACCGTAGATCTATCTTCGAATAATAACTGGATCCCTGCAGCTGGTCAAATAAGTCGTCAATCCTCGGTAAGGGGTACCGATTCTTGACTGTCAGCTTGTTCAGCTCCCTGTAGTCAATACACATTCTGAACGAACCATCCTTCTTCTTAACAAACAGTACTGGAGCTCCCCAAGGTGAAAAGCTTGGGCGTATGAAACCCTTATCCAATAGTTCCTGTAACTGATTGGATAGCTCTTGCATCTCAGATGGAGCTAGTCGATAAGGCGCTCGAGCTACTGGCGCAGCTCCTGGGACTAAATCAATACGAAACTCTACTTGTCGCGGCTGCGGTAATCCGGGCAAATCTTCAGGAAAAACTTCTGGAAATTCGCGCACTACTGGTAAGTCTTCAATTCTTCGCTCATCTCCTTTCTTTTCTACGACATGCGCCAGGAAGGCGTAGCACCCTTTCCTTAGGCACTTTCGCGCCTTTAGGCACGAAATCAGTTTCGTCGCAACTCCCCTTCTTTCCCCTTGAATTACCAAGGTTTCTCCGTTCAACAGTGGAATCCGAACCTGCTTCTCATGGCAAATAACTTCCGCGCGGTTCTCGACTAACCACTCCATACCTACCACAATGTCAAAACTTCCCAAGTCTATTGGCAACAAATTAATATTGAACCCGTGACCTCCCATGACTATTACACATTCTTCAGTTCTTTCGTTCGCGCATAACTGCCTACCATTGGCTAGTTCTATAGTATAAGGCGTGTCTAGCCTACTGGTTGCTAAGCCTAGGGAGTTTTTAAACTCAGCAGATATAAAACTTAGGTCAGCGCCAGTATCAAATAAGACAGATGCAAAATGTCCGTTAAGCAAAAACGTACCGGTTACCACATTCGGCTCTTCTTTAGCTTCGCCTGCGCCGATCACAAAAGCTCTCCCGCGAGCTTGGTTCCCCTTTTGCGGGCAATCCCGACTAAAATGCCCTGGCTTCCCGCATGCGTAGCAGTTGTCGCTTGCTCCAGCGTCTCTGACACGGCAATTCATCGTCTTGTGCCCTGGTCTGCCACATTTGGCACATTCGATTCTTGCGCATTCACCCTCGTGGTGGTACTTGCATTTGTTGCACCATGGGCGAGGCCCGCTGTATCCTTTTCGTGGTGGCTCCGCGGCCTGAATCGCGTAAACCCTTGCGCTTTCCTGCTTCTTGAACGGTGGCTGCTTGGAGTCGGACCCTCGGTGGTGAGAGTTCCATTTCCTCTTGGGATCAGAGGTTCGCTGCTCGGTTCCGCGCGTAGTTAACAAACCCGCACGGACCGTATCCCTTGTAAGGGTGATGGCCCGCGCTACCGCCTCATCAAAGGTTGGAGGCGCTGCGGCGTTGAGCGGAACCCTAACAACAGGAGGTAACCCAAAAATATACCTCTCGATCTTCTTTTCCTCCGTGTTTGCCATATCTGGCACCAACTGGCAAAGTTCGTTGAACCGGTTGTTGTAGGCGTCGATATCCGTTCCTACCATGGTGTGGTTCCAGAATTCCTGTTGTAGGCTCTGGATTTCTGCGCGAGAGCAGAACTTTCTCATCAACATCTCCTTCAGTTCCTCCCAGGTCTTGTGGAGAGCAACTTCTCGCCCCAAAGTTTTCGTTTGAAGCTTCCACCAAGACGAAGCTGCTTCCTGGAACATGCAGGTCGCGTAAAGGACCTTCTGGTTCTCACTACATCCGCTAATGGAGAGAACTGTCTCCATCTTGTCAATCCAGTTGTAGAGCCCAATGGCCCCTTCGGTTCCCTTGAATGGCCAAGGCTTACAGGCCATGAATGTCTTATAGGAGCATCCTTTGTCCAAGGCTCCTGATTCGGGTTCTGGGGTCTCATTCTGACGACCCTGACTTGATTCGGCCTTGCTGGCCTCATGTGTCGCAATCGCCTGCGCGATTATTTCCGCGAGTTCCTCGGGTGTCATGGTAATTCCTTTGGCTTTAGTTGGAGGCATTCTCGCTTTAAAAGAGTGGAAATATATTAAACTTAGCGCATGTACTCTGAGCACATAATGTTATCATTATTTACTAGACAGTGTGACCCGTGTTCCTAAGTGTGTGTATAGTTTCTTTTGAAAATATTTTCTTTGAAAAATATTTCATGCGATTCCCCAACGGTTATAGTCTAGGTTAAAACTTCTTTTCCTAGTTCGCTATAACCAGTGCTCTGATACCAATCTTCCCAAGTTTGAAAATCGGGTTTTTAGGTTTCAAATAATCGAGGTCACGAAACGGGTCGTATCGACCTGTGATAATCATTAACGACAATGATTATACGAATATGGAACCCTACACACCTTTAATCGACAATGAAATCGAGAAAGAAACACAGAATGATTGATGATAATAGAATCGATAAGTTCGCCGAGGTTTCTGTGAGTATAAGTTCGCTGGGTTTTGAAATAAATGAACAGTTTGACCTTTAAAGTCCTTTATATAGGGTCACAGATGTATGGGCGAAGTTATGCAGAACTTCGCTGAAATTAAAAATTTTTCAAAACAAACCCCATAATTTGAACAATTTGCAACTAAGTTAGAAAACATCCTTTAAAGCGTTAAATGAAACGATCAAGACCAAGTAACCAGGTATAAAATCATACAACTCCAAAAATAGAAAAACTTTTAAAATAAAGGTACACGGGATCAAATTTCAGTCTCGACAGGGACTACCATGTTTTAGAAAAGATCCGAACAGGAATCATACTAATTTCGTGACTGTCACACAGATCCGTGTTCAGCTGTATTATGACATAAAGAAACAGGTTGTAAGCAGGTAATCTACTTAGAATGTTTCATCGTTTCTGTGATACGAGTTAGGTTCAATTAAGCTCAAAACTTAAGTGGGCAACAACTCAGAGATTATGATGCCTCCTATCTATTCTCAAGGCGTATTTGGCTTTCCCCAAGTCACCCCGAATTGACCTCGACACGTAGTGTCTGATTAAGTAGTGATTACACTTCGATCTTAGACTTTGTTTCCCGTTCACCTTCTTGCGTCTTGATTGAGAATCATTAACCTTATGAACTCTAGAATACACACATTTTATTATTATTATTATTATTATTATTATTATTATTATTATTATTATTATTTTTTTTTTTTTAATCTAACATATATATACACAACTTCAAGTAGAAAATAACTGCAAGTCCCGAATCTGGATCACTGCAGTGTCTTGACACGCTATCTTCACGGGAATCAGAACACTCACGGGCTCGTGTATGACTGGGTAATCGCTTTTCTGCCTATCATTCGGAAAGATATGTATGAAGACATGCACAACTCTTAAGGAGTTTCCACGTAAAATCGAGTAGATTTAGTTAGTATCACTTCTACTTTTACGCACCATAAAAAGCTACCATGACATACAATGACTGTTCTAATTAAGCCTAATAACTTCACTAGTTAAGCACACATAAGTAGTATATCTATCACTTTCCAAGGTTAGATCAATTTTCTGTTAAACATAGTAAAGTAACTTCTTACGAAGTAGTAGACTTGAAAAATAATTTCATCTCCCGAAAAGAAAAAATTAACTTCTATCGCCCCGACCAAATCAAAGTCTTCAGGTTAACGGCTATCCCGAAGATTCAATGGATCAGCTGGACCGACCACATACTAGTATGTGTCCTTCTAACTAAGTATGATCGACTAATTTTCAGCGAAAGAATGAAAACTATCATAAACCGCCACGGTCACTTTCAGTCATCTGGTTAATGGCTATCCTCATATTCTACAAGTAGAAATGAGGACCAAACATATCCGAAGACATGTCCTTCAAACTGAGGCAACCGACATAATTCTAAGCGATAGTGACGTTTTTTTTTTTTTTTTTTTTTTTTTTTTTTTTTTATCAAACACAAAGCATGGTTACTCGGGATTGATCATCCCATTCAGCTCAACAAGGTTTTGAAATCTAGTTTTGTCAAACGCTTTCGTGAATAAGTCAGCGAAATTATCTAACGTATCAACCTTTTCGAGCTTAATCAGCTTCTTCTCAGCACAATCCCGTATAAAATGATGACGTATGTCAATATGTTTAGTTTTACTGTGCTTCACGGGATTGTTAGTTACTGAGATAGCAGCAGTGTTATCAATGCAAATAGGAGTAAGTGAGAAATTCAGACCATAGTCGCGCAACTGTTGTTGAATCCAAAGAACCTGGGAGCAGCAGTTGGATGCTGCCATGTATTCTGCTTCACAGGTTGAAATTGCGACTGAAGTCTGCTTCTTGCATTGCCAAGACACCAATCTGCCACCAAGAAACTGACATCCACCAGTTGTAGATTTCCGACTCTGATTGCACCCTCCATAATCAGAATCTGTGTAAGCGACTAGCTCCAAGTCTTCTCCTCTCGGGTACCACAACCCCAGCTTCGGCTTGCCCTTGAGATACCGCAGTATCCTCTTCGCACCCTTCAAATAAGATTCTTTTGGGTTTGCCTGAAAGCGTGCACAAAGACAAACAGCAAACATTATATCAGGCCTAGAAGCAGTTAAGTACATTAAAGAACCTATAATAGCCCGATATTGGGTTGGGTCCACGTCTGCATCGTTGTCTGAATCAGCACCCAATTTGTGATTGACGCAGACTGGAGTGTCATATGGAGTGCTGTCCTCCATCTTGAACCGTTTGAGAACATCATGGACATACTTCGTCTGATGAATGAACATCCCGTCTTTCTTCTGATCAACCTGCAATCCTAAAAAGAAAGTTAGTTCACCCATAGCACTCATTTCAAATCTCTTCTTCATGACGGCCTCAAACTCCTGACACATGGCGACCTTTGATGCAGCAAAGATAATGTCGTCCACGTAGACTTGCACCAGCAGAAAGTCGCTTCCTTTTCTCTTGAAGAACAACGTGCTATCAATCTTACCTCTTTCAAACTCATTCTCAAGCAAGTAATCGGATAACGTTGAGTACCAGGCACGAGGTGCCTGATGTAGTCCATACAGCGCTTTACTTAGCTTGTACACGTGATCGGGAAAGTCAGGGTCAGGAAAACCCGGAGGTTGCTCAACATACACAACCTCGTCGACTTTACCGTTTAGGAACGCGCTCTTCACATCCAACTGAAAAACTTTCATCTCCTTATGAGCAGCAAATGCCAAAAACAGCCGAATGGCTTCCAATCTTGCCACAGGAGCAAATACTTCATTGTAATCAATCCCCTCTTGCTGATTAAAGCCTTTAACAACCAGCCTCGCTTTATTCCTGATAACAACCCCTTTCCCATTTCTCTTACATTTGAAGACCCACTTCGTGCCTATCGCATGCACATTTCTTGGTTTTTCAACCAAATTCCATACTTCCATTTTCTTAAACTGAGCTAACCCTTCTTGCATGGCTTCGACCCACGAGCTGTCCTTCAGAGCCATTTGATAGTTCTTTGGTTCAATCTGGCTGATGAATCAGGTGTATAAGCATTCGTTGATAATGCCCGTGTCTTTAATGCTTGTGTAAACACAGGTGTGCTCATTCACGCTTTTTCTTGTTTGTACACCGGCGGACAGATCACCTATCACATTCTCCAACGGGTGATTTTTGTGAATTCTCGTAGTCGGAACCGAACTGACATTTAGATTATCTTCCAAGTTCGAAGATAGCTCATCCATGGTTGATTGATGTTGAGAGTGAAACGGATTGATGAATTCCTCTTCAGTAGAGGCAGCAGGGGTATTGATAGCATTTGACGAGGAAGGCTGACATTCATCGTACTGTGGTCTTTGCACCAAAGTGTCTTCCTCATCGCATATCATCTTCGTAGCAATTCGTTCCTCATCTTCTGCAAAATCCAAATAAGGCATGTTAAAAGATTTAAAAAGTCTATCATAGTCAAAAACCCCAGCGGGTCCCGTGCTTGGTTTTGGTGATTTGTAACTTGTGATATCAGTGTTACACACCACCTCAACCTTCCTGGTCGATGTATTAAAGACCCGTCTGTTGGGAGTCCCAACAACGTATCCGACTAAGATTCCTTCGTCGGCAACTTCACCAAATTTTGAATTGGTCTTTAATATCGAACACGGGGACCCGAATGGTTCAAGACCACTCAAGTTGGGCTTTCTCCCATGCATTAGTTCATAGCAAGTTTTATTTAATCTTTTAACAGTTAACACTCTATTAAGGATATAACAGGTTGTAGCAACAGCTTCAGCCCAGAACACCACAGGAAGTTGCGAATCAGCCAGCATGGTTCTGGCTCCTTCTATTAAAGTTCTGTTCTTCCTCTCAGCCACTCCATTTTGTTGAGGAGTATACAATGCGCTGTATTGGTGTTCAATCCCCTTCTGTAGGCAGAAGATCTCCATCTGATAGTTCTTGAACTCAGTCCCATTGTCACTCCTGATGTATTTAACTCTTTTTCCCATAATGTTCTCAACTTTGGTAATCAAATTTATTACCATCTGAACAGTTTCATCCTTCGACTTCAGGAAATATACCCACGAGTATCGAGAAAAATCATCAGTAATCACCAAGCAATACGATGTTCCTCCTAGACTTTTTACATTCACGGGACCGAAGAGATCCATGTGAAGTAATTCTAGGGTACTGACAATTGAATTGACCTTCTTGGTGAGATGGGATTTCTTGTGTTGCTTTCCCTTCTTGCATGATAAGCATTTGTCTTCGAAGTTGAAATTCTTCAAGGGAACCCCCAACACAAGCCCCTTTTTGACAAGGTAGTTCATCTTACGAAGATGAATGTACCCCATTCTCCTATGCCATAATTCGGACTCTGATTCAGTCGCTTTCGACAAAAGACACGATTCTTCAGTGGCCATTTCAGTAGACCTCATATCCATGATATACGTATTCTTCACTCTCGGAGCCTTCATAACAATCCAGTCCTCTGGTATCTTAAAACCAGGATACAACACTATCGCCTCATTCTTCGTGAAATGCACGGTATAATCCTTGTCACAGATCTGCGAAACACTCAGCAGATTGTGCTTCAGTTCTTCAACAAAGTTAACTTTCTCTAGCGTCATCTTCCCATTAGTCACAGTCCCAATTCCTGTGATCTTTCCACCGCTCTCTCCTGCGAAACTCACTCTACCACCTTGAACAGGTTTCCAGTCTTGTAACAATTTCTTGTTACCCGTCATGTGCCGGGAACAGCCGCTATCCACAACCCATTGATTGTTGGAAGCCCTGTTCAACTGTTCCTGCACGATTAAAGCAGATTATTAGAATCTTGGGACCCAAGCAATTATTATTATCTATGAGGCCATCCAAACCGTCTTGAATTACATGAATTATTAGTTATGGTTTGGGTGTTACCAGTGAAAAACTGAGATCTATTTCTTTGAAAACCTGGATTAGTCCATTTTCTGAAATTCGATGGGTTTTCAGTTTTATCATTAAATTGACTACTGTTAGCTCTTTTCTCAGATTTTAAAGGCCTCACACCTCTGAATTTTTGCTTCAGAGGACAATCAGCAACAAGATGTCCTTGTTGATTACATCTAAAACAACACCTGTTTTCAACTTTCTTATCAAAAGTTGTCTTAGATGTTGAGGCTGTATTACTGCCCGTTTGTCTCACATATGGTGGGACATACGGGTTTAGTGGAGACTTCTCTTCAGATGTTTTCTTTTTCTCTCCACTTTTTGGTAGCACTTCCTCTTGATTTTTCTCACTCAACTCAGAAGACTTGTCCGAGTTAGATGAGACAGGACTCGGAGTAGAAATTTTAACACTTGCAACAGGCTTACTAACTTCTTGTTCTTTAGTAGTAACTGGAACAGGAACTGTCTGACCATAGTCAACATCGACAGATTTCTGATTACTAGGGTTAAAAGTGTAATTATGATTGAAAGGTGGTGGAACTTCATGATAACCAATTCCTCCCCTTTTTGGGGAACCTTGATCACTAACGAGGTGATCCAGTATAGCGGAGGAATTTCTGAATTGCTCCAGTTTCCTGTTAAGTTCCACCACTTTTACCTGGTGATCAGCTATCTGTTTTTCCCTCTCAGCTATTAGTTTGGTTTTTTCTTCTAGAACCTCATAGCTAAGATCAATCATATTAATTTTTTCAGCAAGCTTTGCTTTAAGACTTTTAATATCTGTTTCACTAGCTTTAATTTTTACTTTGTAACTATTTTCTCTAGCTTTAGTGAAGTGATGATCTTCTTTTAAAGTTTTATATTGCGCATCCAAACTAACAAACTGATCAGTTAGAGTTGTCAGTTGTTCAGACAGAAGTTCACACTTAGTACAAGGGAGTTCGGTACTTACCTCGGAGAGCTGGTCTGCTACATCTGCCATGTACGCTTCATCTTCGCCAGTTCCCTTCTCACTATCTGCATTTTCGATGTTTGCCAAGTTGGCCTGTTCAAATACTTCTTCAACATGCAGATTCCAGTTGTACTCTTCATTCTGTCTGGAAATCATGGCTCTATAGTCATTACCACTACCACTTTGCTGTGTAGATCTGTTCTGACTGCGTTCTACACGTTCATTCTTGCATTCTTTAGCAAAGTGGCCATTCTGCTGACAGTTGTAGCAGCGAACCTTCGACTTATCAAACCCTGGCCTCTCTCCGACAAACTTCCTGCCAGTCTTCTTCATGAACCTCTTTACCCTTCTCACTATCATGGCCATCTGCCACTGCAGATCCATCTCCTCCAGATCATCAGCATCGATCTGGTCATAGTCTTCATCCAAAACTGCAGGATCAACGATCTTACCCTGAATGTAGTTCTCATACGAAGCAATAAAAGATGCATAGAGAGCAAACTGCTGTTCAGCAGATTTGACACTCATGGGCATCTTCGAGTAGTTGTTGTTTGAAACACTTGGGGAATAACTACTCTTGGTCGCTTGAGGTTGAGAAGCATTTGACCCTCCAGCTACATAGCACACATCACCGTTCATGTTGAGAGATACATGTCCCTCATGTGTTGAGCTCGCGCCTGACTCTCCCTTAGAGTAATAAGCAGATGATTCCGTTTTCGAACTTGATCCCGAGTTAATCTTTGCACCATACATACCCGGATCTTGAACCTGATCGGTAGGTGTCTCCTTTCGTACCATGTTCAGTTTAAACGTTCTTAGCTTGTTAACTGCTGTCTCCAGGTCATAGTCAGCAAAGTCTTTATCTTCTCTCATCAACACTGTATACATCTCCCATTTTGGTGGGAGTGCATCAAGAAGCTTCTCAACAATCTCATCTTCTTTGTATACAATTGAATAGTTGCTGAGTTTAGTCATCAGATGATAATATCTAGTGATAATATCATCAAGTGATTCGTTTTTCAGATACTTGAAGACAGAGAATTGGGTTTTTAGAAGTTTAATCTTTGAAGCACGAATTCCCACATTGCCCTCAAAACGGTTTTCAAGAGCTTCCCAAAGTTCTCTAGCAGTCTTGTACTTTCTGAAAGTGTGCAAAATTTCTTGTGGAAGAGCCATTGTAATTGCTGCATGAGCTTTACTTTCTGCCTCATACATCTTCTTCTCTTCATCTTCCATCTCTTTGTACTTCTTGATCTGATCACGACCTTCATACTCAGCAGTAGGTGGAATGTAACCATCTTGTATGCATACCCACATCTTGGCATCTTGATACTTGACATATTGTTCAAAACGGTCTTTCCACGCTACATAATCCGTTTTCTTAAGCATCTTGGGTGCCTTTGTAGCCGAACCTGCTTCTACTTCCATCTTTACCAGTTCAGTAATGTTTATCGAAGACATCTTTCTCAAAACTCAAAGAAATCCGAAAATCAAAAATTTTATCTTCAAACAGCTCTGTAGGCGAAGTTGTGGATAACTTCGCTTAAAGCTTAACTTCGCGTGAATTTGTAACGTCGCTCACTTTCTTAAATTCGCTGGATTGGCGAACTTGAGATTAACTTCGCTTAAGTTGAGCGAACTTGGGAGGTAGGCGAAGTTGAGGGTAACTTCGCTTGAGGTAAGCGAACTTGAAGAGGTAGGCGAAGTTGTGGATAACTTCGCTTAACCTTATATCTTCGCCGAAACCCTAGTAACAGTGACGGCAACTTCGCCTGATGAACACGAAGTTGCTGCATATTAGATTTCTGGGTTTTTCGAGGTTTGTGAAGGTGTTATGGGTTGTTTAAGCTTGTAGCAGATGAGTATGACACAAAAACTCAGAAAACTCGTCCCGCGAATAGTCGAACGGAACGATTTCTATACCCGCGTGAAAATCCCGAACCACACAATCGAGCAAATGCTCTGATACCAATTGTAGGTTCCCAGCCGGATCTACACGAGATATCACGTACTACGCAGGTGCGGAATCCCTACGTAAGACGTTACGAGTATAGAAAACAATACGATTAACACACGATAATCAAACACGTTGTATACCAACCTTAAACACGTGATACGAAGATCACTTGATTACAGACTCTCTCTGACTCGAATACACGAAAACTGTAAAACTGAATTAATGATTAATATGCCGTAACAGATGGCTTATATAATCACGACAACTTCGCCTGGCATGTTCAGGCGAAGTTGTCACTAACTTCGCTTGTCTAACAAGTTCGCCCATATCAGCGAACTTGTTAGCAACTTCGCTTATACAAAACATAAAACATTACAAACACGATTACAGACACTAGACACTGAACTACTGACATTAAGCACCAACAGGTTTCCTCATTTGATATCGCAAACCACTAAAATTGGCCTTACAATCACCTGCTTGACTTATGATATCAAAAACTTCGTTGAACCGTGTCTCGCATCTTCACGAATCAACCCGATAAAGCCGAAGCATCTTCAATCACCAGGGATAACGAGCAAATGACTTTCTTATTATTTCCAAGAATGAAATTATTTAAGTAGCGCACCCCTAATAAATAAGTATCCCAGATACTCGTAACCCACGTTTTTAGGTTGGGAGATTAAACAATTTAATTCCTGATTAAATCCAACTTGTTCAAAAATTTTAACCTTAATAAATAAGCATCTCGGATGCTCGTATCCCACGTTTTCAGGATCCAAGTCTCGAACGCCTTGAAAATAACATAAATAATATGATTTGAACACGATCCGATAATGACGAAAACCCGAACAAAATTTGACTTTCTTCAGTTGGTCAACTCCAAAAAAAAAATTATCACCAAATTTTTCCTCAATGATCCTCTCTTCATATGAATGACATATGAAAATTTTCGTTCAAGAAAATTTCCCGAAAATCATATCTTGAACGTCGGAGGAAAGGAAAACATATCGTTAGACTGACCTACGGGTGAACATCACATAACTTCCACCTGATAACTTCACCCCTCTTTAACTTCACCAGCTGATAACTTCACCACCTGTTAACTTCACCACCAGATAACTTCACCCTTCATTAACTTCTCCTGGCATTAACTTCACCTGACTTTAACTACGCCTGGCTATAACTTCACCACCTACTAACTTCGCCAAAACCCTAAAATTCGATCGACAACTTCGCCAAAACCCTGTAACTTCGCCGTTTCCGTCTTCCCAACTAAAATCAGATCTGAAACGTGCCAAAAACACTAAAACGCAGATCTCGAACCATAGCATAAGAGCCTACGGCTCTGATACCACTTGTAAATCCTCAGTGCGATGGTGATCGATACGAGATCCGCACGAGGTCTAGGAGTGCGGAATCCTCCTAGACTCGTTTATGGTGTTGGAGACGAAGAACACAATTACACACAAACAAACAAACACACGAAAGAAATAAATGAATCTGCAGATCCTTTATATATTAATCAAAACGCAATACATACCAAACGAGAAAACAAAACACGGCCGACCCGAGGTGAGCTCTACCTCGGGTCTGCTCACGCGGCTCTCTCTTTCTGTTTCTCTCTATGAAACTAAACAACTGACGGTTGAACTACTAACTTTTTCTGATCAATAACATTAACCCTAAACATAACACACATATATATAGATAAATATCTTCGAGGGCATGGGCTTGGGCCTCAAGGTGAAGTAATTCCTAACTTCACCAATAGGTGAAGTTGTTCCAAACTTCACCAACACGTGCAGTTGTTCCCTCCACAACTTCACCCCAACTATTCGGAATTGCATAGCGACGGTCACAAAATGCACCAATAGACTCCCCCCTCGACCGTTGCTCTAAACTTTAACAAACACAAAATATCATACGTTACAAAGCATGCACCAACAAAGTCTTCTATGGAATGGACAGAGTTTTTGAACCTACTCGCTTCTGGGCTCTTTGTGTCACCACCGTAAGTATTAAAAACAAATCACTTTTCAAGATATACTTTGATTACAACATATTAATTCATATGAAAACACTTGTGCAATTGTGTTTAGTGGAAAATCTTGGGAATAATTTGAAGGGAAATCCAAGTTAAGTTGCTAATTAAAGAGGACTCTTCAGTGTATATAGTTAGTAATTAAGTTGACTCCACATGTAAATATATATGTTTATTTGACATGTTATTTGAAAGTGACTATGTGATCATGAATAATGTGTATTGATCTAAGTATAGATTTGGCTGTATGATGTTGAAACCCTTTACTATTTAGACAAATCAAAGTCTAGCTATTTTGTAGGTTTCATGAGTAATTGCAGTCTTTAATGTTAGGCATTGTTTTTGTCTTTTCATATACATTCTAAAGTTGTTAAAACAAATCGAACCGATTTAACTACAGTTATCGAAAATGGTTACTAACGGTTTTGACAAGTTTGTGCACGCTATTAAGGATACTCAGCAGCCCGGCGCAACGCGCCGGGTCAAAATCTAGTTTGTAACTATTCAATACTAAACAACTCGAACGTATTAACATATTTTATAATTATTTACTTGTTGACCTCAAGTTTAGTAAAATGTTGTGTTTTAGCTCGTTGTCTTTTGAAACCAATAAATTAAAATATGAATCAATTAGGCCGATTAATTAATAAAATCAACCCAAAAGTTACTCAGAAATGTAGGAAACAGTTATAATATTTATATATAATTAAGCCCATATCAAATATTCCCACACTTAAACCTTTTTCGTCCCTGAAAAAGCTATTTTGCATAGGATCATAACCGAGATAAACAAATTAAACCCTCAACTCTTGAATTTTCTTTTATTTTCAATATTCAGAAACTATCAAACACATTTATCACGATTGCCGATCTACTTATCCACTTTAAACCCTGACAACTTCATAGTTTTCCACTTATTGGAAATACCTTATATCTAGTTGATCAAAACATGTTATACCATTTATAAGAATAGCTAAAGACGATCAAGGATATTGTTTATCCAAGTTGTGTGCTATTATTTATTGTTGCATATACGAGTTTGTGGATTTCATTCTATATTTATTATATTCAAAATCTATGAAAATTTCTCACCAACATTCGTATTGACAAAGTTTATTTTATGCAATGTTACAGGTTTGCGGTGTGTGAAGCTTCTATTTTAGTCTCCATATTTCTAATATACTGGTATTATTTTGTTAATATATCTTTACGTACAACACAGTTTCATTTGTTATAGATTATTATATTATTTATTTGCTTATTTATTTTCTTTATACATATTAGTTTTCATTTATTTATTATGTTTTTATTTTCTTTTATGAGGGATCGACACTTCTCTCTTTATGGAGATATTAATGTTGTTATTATTATTATTATTATTATTATTATTATTGTTATTATTTATACTTTTTATATTCGTATTTATTTTCGGATATTTCTGCAATGATCACGCCGTGTCAAGGTCTTTAAAAAATTCTCCCTCTAAAAGTTCGTCAATTTCTCTGATGCGTACATCATCATTGTACACTGTGATTATAGTGAACTTTTAAAGTTGAAATGTTGATAAAAGTGTCACACCCCCATCTATGGTCTAGGGGTGCAACCAATAGTTGGCACCACATTTGTGAATATATCAAAGTTAACGTATTAAAAGCGGAAGTCTTTAAAACATGTTGATTTAAAATATAATACTTACATTCACAAAATACGGGATCAAAAGTTCCCATTTAAGATTACTTGTTTTATTTACAAAACTACCATTGTTATAACATTAAGTTTATACAAAAAGATCCGAGCCATCGGATATCTTGAGCACTTCGTTCTTCATGCCCTAATCTTGGTTACCTGTAAAATGTTAGAAAATACGTCAGCAACGAATGCAGGTGAATATTCTGACGCGAAAATATTTTCTTTTACTTAATCACCCCTCGAGACCACGTAAGTCTCGGCCCATCTTGACTTAGGAATAATCTAGTTAAAACAACACAATTATAAACTCGAGTCTCTACACTATGTACCTCAGGAAACACCGCAGCCTTCGACTTAGTTAAGTACCCGCATGTATACACATGGTTATTACTCCCCGCAGGCGAGCGCAACTATAACCAAGTGTGGTGCGATGTGCCCACCACATTTTACCACATATTTAAGGCTCCAGACAAACGTATAGTGCAGCTTGAGGGCTAGGCTTATACTCTTGTTTATAACGTTTTAGAGACACGTAGTCTCATGTAAAACCTTTTTATTTAACACATTGACTCGTCTTAAAACAAGTTTATAAAGTTTGGGGCGTATTCACCTTTTCGATTTGGATCGGCTTCAAACACTGTCCGAGGGTCTTTCTCGTTTCTATCTCGCACCTATAGTACGAGTATAACCTTTTGTTAGTCGGATATACAATCTGGCTTAAGACCTTTAGTATTTATAATCGTTACCTCGATTATATATTCTTTTACTTTAAAACCTTTTGTTTAAAAGTATTTTCTTTCTTTTTAAACATTTATTTTAAAAATGTCTTTCTTTCTTTCTTTTATAAGAAAACCTATATTTAATCGTATTTTCTTAACGTTTCTCCTTCTATAAGAAACGTACATCTATCTTTTCTTTATTATTTAATAATAGTTATTATCACTTAAATAATAATTTATAACAAAGGTTTATAATCACACATATATGTATATATGTATTTATTCATATTTTCTTTCTTTTCTTTTCTTTGTTATATTTTCTTTTATTTATCGAGGTATCGAGTATAACCTCGACTTAGGGTTTTAAGCCTTTTATAATATTTTATTATTATTTCATTTGGGCATTATGCCTACCTTCGTCTGCTTAATAAACCACCCTATTCAAACGAGCAGCACCTTGTCGCCGCTTTTGCCTTCTTTATCTTCTTTATCAAAACCTTATTTCGACACTCCTTACTTGGCACGCAAAACGATGTACACCAATACTTCACCACTCGACGACACGCTTTACGAGGCTAGTCATCATGATGCCGGATATGGCAACACTTTCTTTGTTAAATAGTCGTCGGAATGTGGCACGTACTTTGAGGCAATGGGTACGGAAATCAAGGATTTAGGGCAGGTTTTTTCGAGGGCACGCTTCCCTAGGTTTAGAGAGATGTTTTTAGTGAGAGAGAGCAAGGCTGATTTGGTATGAAAAATGAAGAACCCGACCTTGCTATTTATAGGAAAAATTTGCCAGGTCATCGGGATACGCGACGGCCATTGCTCGGCCCATCGCGTATCGCGACGTTGGTCGCGACAGTTATCACGTAGGTCTGCCACATGTCGCCACGTGGCAGACGTTGTGCCATGTGTTGACACGTGGCGAACGGTGTGCCACCTGTGGCCACGTGGCGGGACACGTGGCGAATGTTGTGCCACGTGTGGCCACGTGGCTAGCCACGCGTCTTATTGTCAGACAACCCATCGCGATACGCGATGGGTTTCCCTTCTGATCCATCGCGTATCACGATGGGTCAGGAAAACCAGATTTTTCATTTTTGACCCTAAGGTTTGTATTTTGACATTTTTGATCCCTTGACTTTGGAAACTTGATATTATTGACCCGATATTTTCATGATGTTACAAAATTATGACTCCTTTTTAAACTTATATCATTCTTTATCATAATATCTTCTAATTAACACCGCACTCGACCCGGCTAGTTTTCATGCGTAGTAAGCATAACTTTATATATGCTTCACACATTTTCAACCCATTATGTTCTTCTTTCCATATTGACCAATTATGCATATGCATTCATTCTTTCTAAGAGTTTTGGTACATAAACTTTATCACTTAGCAAATCAATTGCAAAAGTTGATACCATCCAAGTTATTTTTGATCTACAGGCACAACTTATAGATTGAGATTCCATACTTATCAGGAACAACTTTTCTATGAATGTATACTGGTGCACAAGATTTATATCCTTAGGATGTTAAGTTAACATTTTGCGCATTCATGTGGTTAGGAACTAACATTCAGGAGTCCCGACTATATTCAACATATACAATAATCATAACATTTCAAATATGAATATGTATACAACATGAGCCATAGTGCTATCGAAAACTTACTTTCCATTATTTGATAATTTGAAATTCTTTAGATACTTTCAAGTAAAGCTTTTAGTATCAAGTGAATCACCACATTTATTAGAAGCATATCAATTATCTCTTTGTATTACCAGACTATTTAGGTATTGGATGGAAAGTCATTGCCTCCACCATTGGAGAATGGGTCTCCTTATAATCAATCATAGGTCTTTGTAAAATTCTTGTGCCACCAATTTTGCCTTGTATCACTTAATTTGATTTTACGTAATTCACATAAAAGACCCTCTTGTATCCATCAAATTTCACAACTTTAGTTGTATGGAATGCTGGTCCGAAAATTTCTGGTTCTCTTAAGAATTTTAACTCTGCCTTACTTATGTCTTTCAATATTGATCAATAATTTATATGTTTTTAATCATAGGCAGTTATTAAAGCTTGATCCTCATCATCATTATTTCAAGCGCTAGTTATATATATATATATATATGTATATATATATATATATATGTATATATATATATATATATGTATATATATATATATATATATATGTATATATATATATATATATATATATATTTATATATAGACACACACACACACACACGTATAACGACGTCGACTTTATTTCGATTTCATGTATCTTGTAGACATGACACAATATAATATACTACCATCTCTTTGTTTTCAGGTACCTGGGTTCTTCAACAACCATCATGTCTAACTTCTTTCAAGAGACCTTTTTACTATACTTCGACTTGACCATCTTCACTACTTTCTCCTTTTCGAGAAAACTTTACCTTCAGAACCGATTGTCTACCACGCTACACGTGTTCATTAGGCTCGTTATCAATATGTGGTTGAAGCATTAGCAGTTGGTATAGGTGTCTTAGTTAGACACTCTATTTTGGTCAGTGAATCATCTGGTAATTGACTCGTTAATCTTTATAAATGAATTATCGTTAGAACTTTAAGTTAATATAATTTGTGGATCAATGATAATTCATTCCAACTAAATTCATTTTCCAACTACGTTATATCTTCCCCTAATGTTGGGAATGTTGATTCACTAAAGTGAAAACCAATGAGTCGTAAACATATGTTTCACACATAACATAAAATCCCAACCTCCTTTGTGGTTCTATATTTGTGTGTTCTGCTGGATCAATTTCATTACAAATCACACAACAAAAATCTTTAATGGGAAATATGTGGTTCTGACCAAAACCATATAACGGGGAGTAAGTATTATAACTTATATATTGGCTTGATGTGAATTAATGTTACTGTATGTGAAATGCATGCACCCAAAAACAAACATGTTTTGTTGCTCGTATGTTGACATGTTTTGCAACCAGTTGTAAATAATCAATGATTGGTTCAACAGAAACAATTTGTTGTGTGAGCATAAGATATAATAAGCTCACAACTCTCAAGATACTATCATACAATAATTAAAATAATAATATCTATTAATTAAATTTAAATATTCATACAAAAATCCAAATAAATAAATACATCATCCATAAATAGACAAATAAGACAAATAAATAGTTCAACTCAAATTTAAATCTTGATTCTCTTCTCTAGCATGCAAACCCTAAGTTTTTTCAATAATCCTGATAATCAAATCATACAGTGACATGCATATGCATTAAAAATACAAATAATTTGTCAACACGATGTTGAGTGCGTAAAAACATAAGATAAGTGAATAGATAATAATAAAGAAAAGTGCAAACTGTATTAAGTGAGATAAAAAATTTAACCAAATGAGCAGGTAAATATTATTTTCGGTAAAACCATTGTCATGCGTCGGAATTTGGCTACTACAACAGTCGTATGATCATACTATTCTTTGATTATGATGGACCTCTCCGAATGCGTATCAAATAGAGCATATAAGCATATAACACGTTAATCATAAATTGGTATACACACATGACTAACAGTTGAAATTGAGTATTAAATAATAATAAAATATCTAGAACGCATTAGTAAAAGAGGGGGACTACCTTATCAGATGAGCAAACGAGGATAATAATATAATAAGAATGAGGAAGGTAGATCAAGCTTTGACGATAAAGCCTAATAAAGAAATAAGTGAGGAAACAATAAATAAAGATAATCGACGGATGGAAATAAAGTTGGGAATTTAATGATCGATTATTATTATTACTTGGATTTATAATTTTTATAGATCTTAAACATGTACCATATTTTAGTTAATATATTAATATTATAAGTTATTATGTAAAAATACATGTTTATAATATATAAGATTAAAAAGCTAATTTGATCATTTAAGTATATATAAACTATATATCTATGATATTTATGAATAAATAGTTAGTTAAATCATTTATATATATATATATAAAACAAATTTTATTTATAAACATCCTAAATATTTAGATTTCAATAAGTTTGTTATTATATGTATATAAATATATACATATAAGATAATTAAATAACTATTAAAGAATTATTTTTAACTATTTTTTAAAAAAATAATTTGTAATTTTTTTTCTTTCCTCCTTCTAATAAGATGATATTGTTACTAAAAAAATGTCGATGTAATGCGTATGTACATATAATACAACACTATCGAATATATGCAAATACGACACTAATAATTGTATGCAAAACACATTATTGCATATATGTAATACAACAATAATGCACATATGCACTATATCGATTTTTTTTTAATTTTTGTATATAATACAACACTCTTGCAATTATACAATACAAACAACTATATATATGTTATACAACACTATTTCAAATATTAAAATGCACACTATTGCATATATGCATTATAAAAAAAGTCGATGTATTGCATATATGCATTACAACGGGTTTTTATTTTATTTTTTTATGTTCATATTTTTTTGTGGTAAAGAATAATAAAATATAAGAAGGATGACAGAAAAAAAATTTAAAAAATATTTTTTTAATTCAATTAAAAATACTTCATTATTAGTTCTCTGGTTCTCTCTATAAAATAGATTTATCTCATGATCCTCTCCCTATATATCTTTATATATATATATATATATATATATTGTAGGAATCGGTCTGCCCAAGACACATATTAGAGTTGATATGGCTAGTACGTTATGATCCAAGTCGGGTCATACCCAATAACAAGCAAGACAAACACCATAATATTTATTATAGATATGATCTAACAAGTAAATATTAGCACTCATGATATTTAGAAAACGGGTTTCTAAATATTTTCACTTGAGAAATCGATAAATTATAAGGATAAATTATTAAGAGAGATTATCTTATGATATTATTTAAGTTGGTTAAATAATATATATATGATAATGTTTGAGGTATGTTGCTCGAAACCTATGGCACATTAAAAGTGTTAAGGTCACAAAGTTTCAATAGACATGTGACTAATACATGGAGTATTAGTCATGTGAACTAATACATGGAGTATTAGTAATGCGACTGATACATGGAGTATTAACCCTGAGACTAGTACATGGAATATTAGTCTGTTCCAGGAAGAAAGAGAAAATAATATCTGGTAGGACCAGCCCACTTTTGGGGGGAAATTTCCCTCCCATTTGTTTGAAATATTTTCTCTTATTAATATCTACCTTGGGACACAACATATTAACACCAACCACATTACATGCAATTGGTAATCTCTCTCATCTCTCTCTTCTCTCCAAAATTGGTTCAAGGAAGAAGAACACAAGAGGGTTAATCTTTCAAGTGCAAGAGTCATTAAATCCTAGCAAGCAAGGTGTTTGTTGAAGGCTTGGAGGGTATACAAGCTTGAGGCTCTTCTCCATTGAAGGCTAGCTATTCAAACCGTCATCTCCTTCATCTTTCTTGCATCTTGAAAGGTTGTATTACATGAACCCCCTATGGATGTTGGTTTTGGTGTGCATGTAATTCGTATTTGGATCTGGGGTTTGGGTATTACATATAAAACGGGTTTTATATTAATCAATATAACAAGATTTTAAACTAATTGATCCGCTGCGTTTTTCATATAAATGGGTTTATATGGCATTGATAATCTTGTTAAAACCCAACAATGGCATCAAGAGCCGCTTATACAGATACATGCATCAATAGATCTAAAAATTTTCGGGTTTTATGGTGTGGTTCACCATATGGCCGAAATTTTTGGGGCTTTTGGTTACCCCTTAGTTCTTCAAGGTTATACTTTACATGCATATGATAATCTCGAAGAATTAAGTCATTTGGATGATTGGTTGTTTTGTTTGGACAAAACCCGAAACTTTCGGTTTTCTTATCCTTGGCCGAAAATTTGAGGTTCACAAGGGGAACCATTTTGAGATGTAATACTTGCATATTTGGATGTGCATTTGGATGTTCATAACCTAGCCATGACCATGTGTTTGGATGTTTGTTTGTGTTGTGATTTATTAAATATTCAATTTGGTTGTAATATTATTTTATTTGGGTTTGTAATCTATTTATTCATTCATATTGGTTTGTAATAATAAGTAGATTAGTTGTATTTCTTTTACTAGAGAAAAATGCATTAGGATATATTTTTTTGTAAAAGGTAAAAGAAGATGCAACAAGGTTACGGTTTTGGTTTTGGGCCTTAATGGACCTTATAGTCCAAAATGGGATTTTAGCCCAAAGGCCAAAGCCCAAACCTGGAGGCCCAAGGAAGCAAGGAGCTGAAGTTGGAGCCCATTGGAAGCCAAAATAAAGTGGAAGAGTCACAACACAAGGTGGACGCTTGAAGCATTTGGATGTAGGATCAAGTGGGAGTTCACCGACACATGCCTTGTGTCATTTCTCGTCCTTTAGGAGAGACCTTTTGGCACACTTGTTTCGGTCAAAAAGTGTGGCCATGATTAGGTGGCTAAGGTTATGAACTTGTGGTTATTTATTTATGCTTGCATGGTTGATTTATATATTTTGTTTTATCTTATTTGGATAAGGATAATTAACAAACTTAATATCAACAACTTGCATAAAATTGGTTCCTTAGAAATCATTAGGTAATAAAATTGGTTTTATTAAAAGATAATGATTTCACAATAAAATGGGTTTTATTAAAAGGAACTTTGAAAATGGGTTTTCAAATAAAGTACCATACATTTGAATGCATGCAAATGCAAGGTACATAGTTTTCCAACCTAGAATTTAGAAAACTTAAATCCCTTTTTAAAACAAGTTAAAAACCAACCTTTTATACAACACTTAAGTCACTTGTAGACTTGATGTGGGGTAAGGGTCACCTAACCACATTTAAGAAAACTTGTGATCTTGAGGTGGTTATACAATACTTATTGGAATGAGGGTCACCTAACCACTTGTATGTGTAAACTCACACGTATGTGTAAGTAGGACGACTTGATTTGAAACCATGTGAATAGGGTCACCGGCACATGGCGTTCAAAGGTGTTGATGGGATTAAACATGCCAACTAAACATACGATGTTTAACCTATCCCACAAAACTAGAAGTTGCAAAGGGTTGCAATCATCAAACGTTGACTACCTTGTTAATTCGAATAGTGGGATAAAGGTCACCTAACTACTATTTGGATGAAACGTTGGGTTTTAGATTTTAATCAATAATTGTCTTGGAGACATTAAAGGGTATTAAAGATTAATATTTATTGATATCGAAAATACTAAATTGAAATTTGTTAAATTCTTTTATAGATGGCCGCAAACAACACACCGCACGCAATTATCCCTCATGTGCATAATCACTTAGATCTATTCTGGATAAGGATCGTCTAAACTTTAACAACTTTATGGACTGGTATCGAACCTTGAGAATTGTTCTCAAGCAAGAGAAGAAGTCCTATATATTAGACGATCCTATTCCCGATGAACCCAACGTCAATAACTTGGATGCCTATGCGGATTGGCTGAAATACACCAAAGATTTGGTGCAAGTTTCTTGCCTCATGTTTGGAACAATGATTCCCGAGATCCAAAAGGAATTCGAGAATCATGGGGCGTATGACATGATAACCCAGCTTAAGGAAATGTTCCTTACTCAAGCTAGGGTGAAGCGCTACGAAACCGTTCAAGCACTTCATGCATGTCATATGGAAGAAACCCAATCCGTATCATCTTATGTGCTTAAGATGAAAAGCCACATTGATCGGCTTAAACGGCTTAATTGTCCCGTCTTAAAAGAGTTAGCCACGGATTTGATCCTGAACGGCCTAAGTAAAAGTTTTGAGACATTCGTCATGAACTACAACATGAACGGATGGGACAAAAGCATTGGTGAGCTTCACGCAATGCTTAAGACAGCCGAAGTCGGCATGGGTAAAAAGGTTTTACCCGTTCTTGCGATCAATGAAGGTGGCTTGAAGAAGAGGCATCACCCAGAACCCAAGGCAAAGGTTGTCGTTGGTAAGGGGCAAGTCAAGAAGGGGTTCAAGGGAAAGGCAAATATGGAACCCAAACTCAAGAAGCTAAACGTTAGCGCTGAGGATCCGTGCTTTTGTTGTGGGGAGATAGGTCACTGGATGAGAAACTGTCCGACCTATCTCAAGGAGTTGAAAGCTAAGAGGGATACGTGGCAAACCTCAGGTACAACTTTCAAGATCCATATTGATCATAATATTATTTCTTCTAACACATGGGTATTGGATACCGGATGTGGAACTCATATCTGCAATTCATTGCAGGGGTTCAAAAGAAGAAATGATTTCAAGAAAGGAGATATAAGTCTCTTCATGGGCAATGGAGCAAAGGTTGACGTCCTAGCTCGAGGAGATTATGTTTTAAAGCTTCCAAGTGGTTTGGAAGTTCTTTTGAAAAACATTCTGTACTCTCCTAGTTTGACTAGGAATATTATCTCTGTTTCTGTATTAAGACAATTTGGTTATGATTTCAAGTTTGTAGACAATGGTTTTTATGTATTCATGAATGATGTCTTTTATTTTAAAGCGATGCCGTTTAATGGCAATTATGAATTGGTTCATGATGATACATCCATTGATAACTCGTTGTACCAAGCAATCACCAAAAGACTCAAATTGGATTTGAGTAAAACATTTCTTTGGCATTGTCGCCTTGGTCACATAAACAAGGATCGCATTCATACACTTCAAAAGAGTGGTCTTTTGAAATCAAGTGATGATTCATTTGATGAATATGAATCTTGTTTATTGGGAAAAATGACCAAAGAACCATTTAGTGGAACTAATGAAAGGGCGAAAGACTTATTAGGTATCATACATTCGGATGTTTTTGGTCCTTTTAGGACAATGACAAGGAATGGTGAAAGATGCTTCATTACCTTTACCGACGATTATAGTCGCTATGGGTATGTGTTCTTGTTAAGACACACAAATGAAGCCTTTGAAATGTTCAAAGTCTTCTAAAATGAAGTACAAAATCAACTCAACAAAACAATCAAAGTACTACGTTCCGATAGAGGAGGTGAATACCTCAATGATGCGTTTCTAGAACATCTTAGAAGTTGTGGGATTGTCTCACAACTTACTCCACCTGGAACACCATAACATAATGGTGTGTTTGAAAGGAGGAATCGAACTTTATTGGATATGGTTCGATCCATGATGGCTAGAAGCACATTACCTCTATCATTTGGGGTTTCGCACTGATCTCTGCTGCCCGTATTCTAAATATGGCACCAACCAAGAAAGTGGAAAGGACACCTTTTGAAATATGGAATGGAAAGGTTCCATCGTTATCATATTTAAGGGTATGGGGCTGTGAGGCTTATGTTAGGATCTACACCCCAGACAAACTTGAAAGCTGATCCACTAAGTGTATCTTTGTAGGATATCCCGAAGATTCAATGGGATATTACTTTTACAATCCAAATGAGCATAAAGTGTTTATAGCTCGCAAGGCTAAGTTCTTGGAAAGAAGGTTCCTTATGGAAGGAACTGATAGAACTATGGAACTCGAGGAGGATCGAGAACCACAAGCCGATACACGTTTCGTTGACACTAGTGATCAACAAGAGGTTGTTGATAATGATCAATTGGTTGATCAACCCACACAAAACGTTCAAAAATCTGGTAGAATTAGCACCCCACCTGAAAGATATAGATTTTTCATGGATGGATGCTATGTGGTGGATTCCGACGAACCAACCACATACCGAGATGCAATGTCACAATCTGATTGTGATAAATGGCTAGAAGCCATGAACGTTGAGATGCAATCCATGCATGACCACCAAGTATGGGACTTGGTTGCTCCACCTCTTAATTCCAAACTGGTTGGAAGCAAGTGGGTTTTCAAGAAGAAAACTGATATGCATGGAAACTTGGATACTTATAAAGCTAGACTCGTAACAAAGGGTTTCACTCAAACTCAAGGGGTTGATTATGATGAAACTTTCTCTCCCGTGGCGATGCTAAAGTCTTTTAGGATATTATTTGCCATAGCCGCTTATTATGACTATGAGATTTGGCAAATGGATGTCAAAACCACTTTTCTATATTGACATCTTGAAGAGGATGTCTATATGGTTTAGCCCGAAGGTTTTGTCGATCCACAACATCCTAATAAAGTATGCAAGTTAAAGAAATCAATCTATGGATTGAAACAAGCATCTAGAAGTTGGAATCACCGTTTTGATGAAGAAGTCAAGAAATTTGGATTCATCAAGAACGCTGATGAGGCTTGTGTGTACAAGAAAGCTAGTGGGATCATCATTACTTTCCTAGTATTGTATGTTGATGACATACTTTTGTTTGGGTGACATTCCAACCATGGAAGGTGTAAAAGCCTAGCTTGGGAGTTATTTTTCCATCAAAGAGGTGAAGCCGCCTATATTCTGGGAATAAGGATCTATAGGGATAGATCAAGGCGGTTGATAGGTTTGAATCAAAGTGCATACATTGACAAAATCTTGAAAAAGTTCAAGATGGAAAACTCTAAGAAAGGTTTGGTACCTATTCAAAGAGGGAAAATGTTGAGTATTTCTCAATGTCCAAGCTCAAAGGAAGAGCAAGAAAAAATGAGTGGAATCCCATATGCATATGCTATAGGATCCATTATGTATGCCATGATTTACACCAGGCCGGATGTGTCATGCGCTCTGAGCATGACAAGTAGATACCAGCAAAATCTGGGAACCATCCATTGGATGGCGGTTAAGAGCATATTGAAATACCTTAGAAGGACTAAGGATATGTTTATGATATATGGCTCTGGTGAGGAGGAACTCGTTGTAAAGGGTTACACGGATGCGAGTTTCCAAACTGATCGAGATGATTCTCGATCACAATCGGGATATGTCTTCTTTCTAAATGGTTGTGCTGTCTCTTGGAAGAGCGCAAAACAAGACGTGGTAGCCCTGTCCACCACTGAACTGGAATACATCGCCGCCTCATTGGAAGCTCAAGAAGCTGCATGGATTAGAAAGTTCGTGGCCGATCTAGGGGTAGTCCATACCATTCAGGACCCTCTAGAAATCTTTTGTGACAACGAGGGTGCGATTGCTCAAATCAAGGAACCCCGTGCACATCAAAAAACTAGGCACATTGAGCAGAGATTCAACTACATAAGGGATGAAGTTGAAAAGGAAAAGATATGTATTCGCAAAGTTCACACTGATCAAAACATTACGGATCCACTCATGAAGCTCCTTGAAAGGACGAAACATGAGGGTAATACTTGCGCCTTAGGAATTCGATATTATAGTGATTGCATTTGATCTATTTTGTATTTGGATATCGGAACAATTGATATTTTGACTCATTCATATGATTATGGTTTATGATTATGACTTTTGAGTTATGTTCCATTTTAGCATGTTTAAATCCGTGAATAATTAAATTATTCTAAACTTCCGTAGTCGATCATACTTGTGGGAACAAATATGAAAGTAAGACTATTATGAACTTGGATTGGTAGATATTCATAAGGTATGAATATAGTAAAGGGTTTGCTGCCAAGGTTCATAGATATTTATGGGATAAATATTGGATTGACCCGCCCTCAAATTTACTGCATGGAATCCTTGTGATTTGTGGTCATAAGTAAACTTGAGTAAAGGCGAACTTCATAGTATCCTCCGACCTGAGATACATATTGGGTCTAGATATTCATCGACTATTATAGTTTGACTTAGTTCTTCGCTGCTCTGAAACATGTTAGTACATAAGGCTAAGCTCAAGTATAATACAAGGTGATAGTGAGAGACGTATGTAGTCAATAAGGGATTTGTCCCTCTTATTCGTTGAGAGTTAAATGTCTAAGGCCTGAAAAGTTAAATCGACAGAGAATGATCACTCTGTGTCTCTGGATTTAACATGACATTCGAGGCAAAAGGATAAATGATAGATTCATCTAAATCATTTCAAGTAAGGGACTTGAAGGGAATGATGTTATTGAATGGCACTTCGTCATACGTATTAGGGGTAGTAAACCGTTGTTAGGCGGTATTTGCTTTGCATCAATCTTCTATGTATCTTGTGCAAGTGGGAGATTGTAGGAATCGGTCTGCCCAAGACACATATTAGAGTTGATGTGGCTAGTACGTTATGATCCAAGTCGGGTCATACCCAATAACAAGCTAGACAAACACCATAATATTTATTGTAGATATGATCTAACAAGTAAATATTAGCACTCATGATATTTAGAAAATGGGTTTCTAAATATTTTCACTTGAGAAATCGATAAATTATAAGGATAAATTATTAAGAGAGATTATCTTATGATATTATTTAAGTTGGTTAAATAATATATATATGATAATGGTTGAGGTATGTTGCTCGAAACCTATGGCATATTAAAAGTGTTAAAGGTCACAAAGTTTCAATAGACCTGTGACTAATACATGGAGTATTAGTCCTGTGAACTAATACATGGAGTATTAGTAATGCGACTGGTACATGGAGTATTAGTCCTGAGACTAGTACATGGAGTATTACTCTGTTCCAGGAAGAAAGAGAAAATAATATCTGGTAGGACCAGCCCACTTTTGGGGGGAAATTTCCCTCCCATTTGTTTGAAATATTTTCTCTTATTAATATCTACCTTGGAACACAACATATTAACACCAACCACATTACATGCAATTGGTAATCTCTTTCCTCTCTCTCTCTCTTCTCTCCAAAATCGGTTCAAGGAAGAAGAACACAAGAGGGTTAATATTTCAAGTGCAAGATTCATTAAATCCTAGCAAGCAAGGTGTTTGTTGAAGGCTTGGAGGGTATACAAGCTTGAGGCTCTTCTCCATTGAAGGCTAGCTATTCAAACCGTCATCTCCTTCATCTTTCTTGCATCTTGAAAGGTTGTATTACATGAACCCCCTATGGATGTTGGTTTTGGTGTGCATGTAATTCGTATTTGGATTCGGGGTTTGGGTATTACATATAAAACGGGTTTTATATTAATCAATATAACAAGATTTTAAACTAATTAATCCGCTGCGTTTTTCATATAAATGGGTTTATATGACATTGATAATTTTGTTAAAACCCAACATATATATATATATATATATATATATATATATATATATATATATAGGGGTGGGATCTAGAGAGAACTATTCATAAAGAGAGAACTAGAGAACTAATAAAGAATTATTTTTAACTAATTTTAAAAAATTATTTTGTGATTTTTTTTCTTTCCTCCTTCTAAAAGATGATATTGTTCATAAAAAAAACCCCGTCAAAATGCATATGTGCATTAATGTGTGTGTATATATATATATATAATAGTGTTTTATTGCATATAATACAACACAAATACATTGTTTAATACACACTATTGGATATATGCAAATACGACTCTAATATTTGTATGCAAAACACATTATTTCATATATGTAATACAACACTAATGCACATATGCACTATATCGATTTTTTTTTAATTTTTGTATATAATATAACACTATTGCAAATATACAAAACAAACAACTATATATATGCTATTTAACACTATTTCAAATATTAAAATGCACACTATTGCACATATGCATTATAAAAAAAGTCGATGTATTGCATATATGCATTACAACGTTATTTTTTTTTATTTTTTTTTTCATTTTATATTTTTTTGAGGTGAAGAATAACAACATATAAGAAGGATGAAAGAAAAAAAATTTAAAAATATTTTTTTAATTAAATTAAAAATTCTTCATTATTAGTTCTCTAGTTCTCTCCATAAAATAGAGTTCTCTCATGATCCTCTCCCTATATATATATATATATATATATATATATATATTCTATTCAACACTATACATATATATATATATAGGGAGAGGATCATGAGAGAACTCCATTTTATGGAGAGAATTAAAGAACTAATAATGAAGAATTTTTAATTTAATTAAAAAAATACTTTTAAAATTTTTTTTCTTTCATCCTTCTTATATGTTGTTATTTTTCACCACAAAAAAATATAAAAATAAAAAAAATAAAAAAAAATTAACGAGTAATGCATATATGCAATACACCGACTTTTTTTATAATGCGTATGTGCAATGCTGTGCATTTTGATATTTTAAATAGTGTTGAATAGCATATATATATTTGTTTGTATTGTATATTTTCAATAGTGTTATATTATATACAAAAATAAAAAAAAAATCGATATAGTGCATATGTGCATTAGTGTTGTGTTACATATATACGATAATGTGTTCTGCATACAATTATTAGTGTCGTATTTGCATATATTCAATAGTGTGTATTGGATAATGCAATTGTGTTGTATTATATGCAATAAAACACTATTGTATATATGCAATAGGCATTAGTGCACATATGCACTACAGTACTACACCGACTAAGTTTTTTTTTTTTTTTTTTTTTTTTTTTTTTTTTTTTTTTTTTAAGGGAACAATATCATCTTATTAGAAGGAGGAAAGAAAAAGAAATCACAAAATAGTTTTTTAAAAATAGTTAAAAATAATTCTTTACTAGTTCTCTAGTTCTCTCTTTAAAATGAGTTCTCTCTAGATCCCACCCCTATATATATATATATATATATATATATATATATATATATAGTGGAGTTAAAATAAGAAGTGAAGTGTGTTTAAGAAGTGTAAGAAGTAATCTGATGCGTTAGATATGTTGATCTGATGGTGGATATGGAAAGTGTGTTTATTGTGCGGTGTGTTTATTAGATTTAATGGTGATAACACACTTCCTACACTTCTTAGGAAATATCTACTTCTTATTATAACCTTGCTATATATATATATATGTATAAACACATATAGGGTTTTTAATAAAGACGTCGGAAAAACACTTGTAGCATTGTCGGTTTTTTATAAAATATACTTTACTTACCTTTTATTATAGTTATTATTAATTACAATTGATTGATTAAGCAAGAATTACCAAAATTATGTCAAAAAGGGGTGGCTGGGGTTCGAACCCGTGACCAGCCACTCCAAAGTCAAACCAGGGGTGCATCAACCAACTTGGCTAGTGGCTAACCTGGTTATAACACCAAACCAATTAAGTATAAACTAAAAGTAAGAATTCCCAAATCAGTTTAAAACCCTAGAAATCACAATTGAGTTTATTAGTCTTTGTTAATCTAAACTTTGTTAGGGTTTTAGTTAATTGACCATCGACGAACATAAATCATGAATCAATTACCTTGTATGATGTTATAAAACTGATTAATTGAGAAGAACAGCGAAGGCTATACTTAGTGATGAACGGATAGGCCAACAGTGATGATAATCTAATTGGGTTGAGGGGTTATGATGATGAGGGTTAGAGGATCTATTCTATGAGTTTAATTTTATTATAACAATCGATATCTTGTATAACACGAATGTATCATTGTCGGCAGAGTATTTTAGGTAGGACAGATCAAATTGATCGATATAACTAAATTAGAACGTCGGTTAAGCAGAAATAAGCAAGTATAATACGAATTTTGATTCAATTTCTATATTGATTACGAGAATTGAGGTCCAAGACATCAAATTGGGTAAATGGGTTTGTGATATCGGGTCTAGGGTTTGGGTTGGATCCGGATAATTGAATTATAATATATTAATATATAATACTTGCATTTTAGCCCTGGAGATTGAAGGTGGAAACATAATGAGATAATAGTTTTTGTTTGGGTTAAATTTGCAATATATTGTAAGTTCTAAATATAAAATAAATAACTAATTAAACACTAATATTATAATAATTAATTGACTCGATAAATCCGGTATTTTTATTGATAGGATAGCCCAAACCTATAAGTGGGTTGGCCACGGTTACAAAATATAATAATGGAAAACCCGAATTGTTACAGTATCCCATACTTTTGGGAATTTCGTCCCGAAATTAGAGAATTAGCAGTAAAGAAAATTTGAGGTTATTTGAGTTTCATCTGATCTTCCCGCTTCCACGTAAACTCGAAGCCTTATTTAGAATTCCAACGGACTTTAACCAACGGTATGCGGCTTAGTTTGGTTACTTTGTCTTTATGATCCATGATCTCTACGGGTTGCTCAACAAAATGCATAGTCTCGTCAATATGAAATTCTTCGAGTGGAATGTGGAGATTATCCTCGGCAAGACACTTCTTGAGATCAGAAACATGAAACACCTGGTGAATATTAGAGAGTTCAACAGGAAGCTTGAGTCGATAAGCAACAGGACCAAATCTATTGAGAATTTCAAAAGGACTAACGAAACGAGAAGCTAGTTTTCCTTTCTTTCTAAAACGAATGACTCCCTTCCAAGGGGATGATTTGAGTAGAACAAGATCACCAACATTGAACTCGAGGAATTTTCGTCTCTCATCAGCGTAACTCATTTGACAGCTACGAGCATCAAGGAGGTTTTTATGAATTTGATCAATACGATCAGTTGTCTCTTGAACCGATTCCAGGCCGGTGATTTGGGATTCCCCAACTTCTTCCAACATATCGGGGAACGACATTTACGACCATAGAGTGCTTGAAAAGGCGCCATCCAAATGCTAGAGTGAAAATTGTTATTATACGAGAACTCAATGAGCGGTAGATAAATATCCCAATTGGCCCCAAAATCGAGGACACAAGAGCGGAGCATATCTTCTAGAGTTCGACTTGTACGCTCGGACTAACCATTGGATTTCGGATGATAGGCCGTACTAAGATCCAAACGAGTTCCTAAAGCAGATTGGAGAGACTTCCAAAAGAGAGAAGTAAAGCGAGCATCATGATCGAAAATAATAGTTAACGGGGCTCCATGATTACTAATAATCTTCTCAGCATAAATATGCGCCAATTGAACAACAGAATACGTTTCTTTGATGGGTATGAAATGAGCACACTTGGTCAAACGGTTGACGATTACCCAAACACTATCATGTTGCTTATGGGTAGGAGGAAGGTTAGTGATGAAATCCATAGCAATACCTTCCCATTTCCACTTGGGGACGGGAGGTTGCTCGAGTAAGCCAAAAGGTCGATGATGTGCAGCTTTCAATTTACAGCACGTGAGGCATTTATAAACATAGAGAGCAATATCTTTCTTCATTCTGGGCCGCCAATAGATGGAACGAAGGTCAACGTACAACTTATCTGCACTGGGATGCATGGAATATCGTTAACTAGTGAGCTTCGACCATAATAAATGTGCGAATATCATCACGATCGGGAATCCATAAGCGGTTAAGAAAGTAAAGTAGACCATTGGGTTTGGTTCCAAGTTAGGTTTCAGCACCACACGACATCTCGTCATACATGTTGCCTTTCGGTGACAGATCCGTGTTGAGCATCGAGAACGCGCTTTTCGAGATCATTTTGGACTAGAACACAAGTAAGAAGTATGGACTTGAGTGGCCTCTTACGACTGAGAGCGTCGGCCATGACATTCTCCTTTCTAGGGTGATAGCCAATTCGTAGTACCTAAGCAACTCAAACCATCAACGTTGTCTCATATGTGAGCTCTTTTTTATCGAAGATTTGTTGGAGACTCTTATGATCGGTAAACACCACACACTTCGTACCTTATAGGTAATGTCTCCAAATTTTCAAGGCAAATACAACAGCACCAATCTCTTGATCATGCGTCCTATAGTTTTTTCTCGTGAACCTTGAGTTGTCTCGAAGCGTAAGCAACAACCTTGCCTCGTTGAATGAGAACACAACCGAGACCTTGTTTATAAGCGTCGCAGAACACGATGAAATATTCATTACCTTTGGGAAAAGCAAGAATAGGAGCATTGAAAAGCATATCCTTAAGGGTTTGAAAGGCTTCTTCTTGCTTTGACCTCCACACATAAGGTTTACCCTTGTGTGTTAAAGTGGTGAGGGGCAACGCGATATTGGAGAAGTTTTAAATGAAACGGCGGTAATATCCCGCCAAACCATGAAAAGATCGAACTTCAGTGGGAGAAGTAGACGGCTTCCAATTTTTAAAGGCTTTAATCTTTGCGGGATAAATATGAATACCTTTGCCGTTGACAATGTGGCCCAAAAACTGAACTTCTTTAAGCCAAAACTCGCACTTAGAAAACCTGGCGTACAATTGTCCCTTTCGAAGAAGGTCAAGAATGGCATGAACGTGCTCTTTGTGGTTGTTCTTGGATTTTGAATAGATTAAGATCTCATCGATGAAAACAATAACGAATTTGTCCAAGTAAGGTTTACACATACGATTCATAAGATCCATGAAATCCGTGGATGCATTGGTTAGCCCAAAAGGCATAACACGGAACTCGTAATGCCCATAACGCGTATGGAATGATGTCTTGGGGATGCCTTCTTCATTAACACGAAGTTGATGATAACCCGAACGAAGATAGATCTTCGAGAAGCATGCTACTCCTTGAAGTTGATTGAAAGATCATCGATACGAGGAAGAGGATAACGATTCTTGACGGTAAGCTTGTTGAGTTCACGATAATCGATAGACATGAGAAATGAACCATCTTTCTTCTTGACAAATTGAACGGGTGCGCCCCAAGGAGAAGAACTCAGGTGAATAAAACCCTTGTCTGAGAGTTCTTGGAGTTGGCGAACAACTGGAATATCGGATATGTTCTTCTTTTTACGCTCTTTCTCCACCACGAGAGATAAGAAAGCAACACACTTTTGTGCAAATAACGTTGATCCTGAAAGCAAGACATAAGATTAAACTTAGACGTTGGAGTATCACCGAAAACGTAAAGAATCCGACCATTCTCAAGAGATATATGGATGAATTTCTCGAAACAAACAACTTCGGCACGATTAAGAGTTAAGAAATGCATCCCTACAATAACGTCGAAACTACCCATTTGCAGAGAAATGAGAACAATACGGAACTTGACTTTATTAAGAGTTATGATGCAATACGGAACTACCGAGTCAATGATAATAGAATACCCATAAGCTACTTCTAAGGTAAAAGGCTTAGATAACTTATCCCGAGGCTTATCAGTAATATACGCAAAATCTAAAGAAATAAAACTCTTATCGGCAACCGTATCAAATAATACCGAAGCATAATGATTATCAATGAGAAACATACCATTCACCACATTGCTAAAGCTTTGAGCTTGATTCACATTCATCATAAAAACACGACCATTAGACCCTTGAAGGGTTTGAGCAACTTGGTTCAAAGGAGGAGCTTGAATAGCAGGGGCTTGAGTTGATGCAGATGGAGGATCCATAAGTTGAGGCACTACAGGAGCATAGGTTTGTGGTACATAAACTAGAGGAGCTTGGTGTTGGTAGGTTTGCACTTGGTAGGCTTGAGTAGTATAGTATGGTGCACGGTACACTTGGGCTTGTGGTGGATAGGTAACATAGTGAGGTGCAGGCATGGCATGGGCTTGATGAGCATGGTTAAGCAATGGTAAAGTTTTACGGATATGGTTAGGGTCTCCACAATGGTAGCAAGCACGGGTATTAGGAATACCGGGTTGCGTAGGGTTAGTAGAAGTTCTAGCAGTATGGGGTGCATACCGTGTTTGAACGGCTTACGAACCAGGCGGTGCACGACATACGTTAGCATATCTATCGGGAGTAGGCTTGGAATCCTTGCGAGGCAAGGTTCCATCCAGAGCATGACTATCAGTGAGAGAAGCAACTTGTCCATAGCCTCACCGATGGTTAAAGGGTGACGACTCACCACAGCATCACAGAAAATGGTTGGTAGTCCGTGAATGTATTTTTGGATGCCGCGGGTCTTGGGGGTACAAGTTGGGGTACGATTAAGCTAAGTTTACGGAAGAGGTTAGAGTAGGTAGAGTTATCCCCACCAACTTGCTTGAGCTCCCAAAACTCGGCCTCAAGCCTTTGCAGCTCATGATCAGGGCATATGTCACACCCCAGCCTAAGGCGGAAATGTCGGGGCGTGGACTGAATGCTACAACTCACAAGGTACTATCATGCAATATTTAAATGACAATATCTATTAATTAAATTAAAATTTTCAAGTAAATCAAATACAAACAAGTACATAATCCATAAATACAACAGTACAGATTTATCTTGATTAAAATATTTTAACTTAAATTCTTCACTGAGTCTTAACCAAATCTTGCAACTAATTCAAACAATAACCTGTATATGCGTATAAAATAGATAGGTTTGTCAACAACACATGTTGAGTGAGTAAAACAACAGTTTAAGACACAACACTAATAATATATAATAGATAAAGAAAGATGCAAATTGTTCTTGTGAGAAAAAACAATTAAGCCATATCACATAAATAAACAATCAATCAATCAATAAAGAACGGGCTCAACCAATCCATATAAATGGACATTGGTTACCAAGCATGGACTAAACCGTTGCCATAAAAATGGACATCGGTTGCCGAAGTAAGCAATAGCGTTCAAATAAAGCAAATAAGCAAATAGCAAGTTAGGCATAAACTGATACACACACAAGGACTAACAGTTGCGGCTTTGAATACTAGATAATAGTTAAATATATAAGATACGCACATGTCCCCAAAAAGGTTTAAAAATAAGTAAAAATGGGAGTGATTACTCACCTTAGCGATTAAGCAAGAGATAATGATTAAATTAGAAACCGGTAACTCAAGCTCTTCGGGATTTACTGACAAGGATCCTATTCAATAATTGAGGAAATAAATATGGATAGAATAACAAAGCTAACACTAGATAGAGGATCGGGAATTTGATAACCGAGGGTAATCTTACAAAAGTTAAATATTACTTTAGTTTATTATTAATTTTATTAAATAGTATATTTTAATTATATAAAATAATAATTATAAGTAAAATATTTACATAAATAATATTTATAAATTTTTATAAATTATATAAAGGGATTTGTATTAAATAACTATTTTAAGCTAACAATACATTTTATGTATATATAGATATTTTTACTATTAATGATGAATTCTTTTAAATAATTATTATAAATAAATAATAAATGATAACTAATAATATTTATACAAAAGATAGAATTTTTATAAACATACTTGAATTTATACTATATTTTAATAGGTTAAATAACAAGATCAATTTTGAATTAAAACCAAACCTTTATCAAATTTATTAGATATACATATATATATATATAAGGCCTCATAAACAAAATTCAAAAAAATGATCGGATTATATGTCGGTTTTAATAAAATAGCATTTATTTAGTATTTAATACTAACTATATTAAATAAATAAAACCTTTAAAAATTATAAAACAATTAAAAACAAAAATAAAGCCAAATTGCCATGGCCGGTCCTCGAACCCGCGCCATTGGCCAGCTCAGGGGTTTTAACACACACACCCGAGCCAAGTGTGCATATGAAATCGATTAAGAATATATTATAAACAAAAACTGATGAAACCCCAATTGATTAAGAAACCCTACATATCAAATCGAATGACCTGTTAACTTTTAATTCGATTAACCTTAGGGTTAATACATAATGGAAGATGACGATCGAAACCATAAAACTTATTACCTATAATAGTGAAGAATGATTGACTAATTGATCGCGATGTAGCCGACTCAAATAAGGATAAGAACAAATACTTGCAGGCTGTTAGGATGTAACACACCGTAACCGCAACGGAAACGTAAACGGGATGCAACAGACACATCTGATATCAACAGCATCGCTTATAAAGAAAACACCACTACATTAATTTACACCATATTACATTGTTACGAGTTTAGTTACCGTCTAGGCGTTAGCACATAAGTTTTACCAACAGTACATTAACATATTTAATACAAAAAAAAAAAAGATCATTAAGCTTCCACAAAAAGCACGCATCGTCAAGCATGTAGCAATTATTCCAGTTTGTGGGTACCTAGAAAGCATGTAAAGAAAACGGGTTAACTACGAATAGTTGGTGAGTTTCACTAATTTAAATAAACAGTGACAAATCATTATAATAATCATATATTAGCGATGTAATTATGCTGAGCCCACAAGTGAAACCTCTGACTATCCACATACAACCTCGTGGCATACTCCGCCCACGAACCTGCCCCAAACCGCTATGCCTAACATTACATAGCAAAAATAAATAACAACAAAATAGACATGTGCAACTGGCTGGGAAACATCAGCAAATCCATGCCGGACCAGTTGGGTTTGTCAGACCAATAGTACTATTCACACTCTACCGGCTTTTAGCTAATCACTCGTGTTACGGGGCCTTACAATGTTAGCAACTCAGACAATTACCATCTTAGTACATTTCCATACGATTCCCGTAGAATAAAATATATATAAATACACGCAAATCCATGCGTTCAGTATGTACTTAAACATTTTGATAATAACATGCTTCCCGCCCCGAGAAAATATTTAAAAACAATTCAGAAAAAGGGGCTCGTGAAACTCACCTTTCGCAAGCAAGTAGGTAACACAGTACGCAGCTACTAATCCGGATCTGTAATACGATCCCTAAGTTCGTTACTATACAATCACTATTAATATAACTTTAACCGTGTTAACCGGTACATCTGGGGACACTGTTAACCCAGTACTGTACCCGTTCCGGGGGCAATGTTAACCCAGAAACACTTCTTCGGACTCAGATTGTGATATCATTTAGAGTTCAATAGTTAAAATTACTATTAGTTCGTTTTCCCCGTTTTGCGTGCCTAGCACGGTTATCCGTTTTTACGTTTCAAAAATGAGTTTGGTCACACACGACCCGAAAATAGTTGTTGACTGATAATTTAATTAAAGTTGTGAAATTAGAGCTCTGCTTAGACGCCCCGATTGGCCGCGGGACCCGTTTCCGTCTTTAGTGTACCGGAAACTGTTAAATCGAATAAAATTACTCAAATCATCGGAATTATTTTCGGATGATTTATTTTTACCTGTTTAACTCAGTTATAAGAAAATAGTTCATTTTTAGGGTTTTTATACACCAGTCAGCTCGTTTAGGCGAACTTTACCGGTTTACCGCGTTTTAAACTTTAAAAGTTTGTTTTTATTTTCTTTTTAGCACAAATAATTATCCGTTTAATCTCGGATCTTGAAATTTTGCACAAATAACTTTTTGACAGTGGGGAATTTTATAAAAATTTTCCAGAATTAATTTTTATATTTAAAATTTATTTATCTATTTTTTTAAACACCATTTAAACACTAAATATGTCGTAAATACCAAACGACCTTAGAAAAATCCCAAATTTTTCCTGGATGACCCCTGCCATCCACATAGTCCCCTGTAATTTTTCCAGAACCAAAATCGTTTTTTACATGCCATTTTCACTAAAACCGAGCTAGAAAACCCCAGAACTCGTTTAACTGAAAAGCCTACTTAGACTTCTCCAACTGACCTAAAATTTTGTGTGTGACTTTTACATGTTATAAAAAGCTTATCTTTAATTTTCCAGAATTTATCATGATATTTAAGTATTTTTCACCATTTTTAGCCAAAACCGAGTATTAAATTCACCAAATATTCATCCTTTGTCCAAAAATTACCAAATTTTCACAGATCTCATATTTCCACGTGTAGATCATCTCTGTGAAATTTCGTAACCTAACTCTAAATGTACCACAATCTGTCCAAAACACATACACCATATAAAAACCGAACTACCTTGTGTTTTTAGCTTCAAATCGCAAGGATCTTGCTTTTTAGCCTTTGTTAACAACTAGATACAACACCTACAAGCACAATAACACCACACCAAGCAAGTTACACCCACAATCAAGCCATTTCTTTCATGGGTTCGGTTATGATTTAAAAACAAAGATTTAAACCGTAAAAATTCGTTTTCGGTTCGTTTAACTCCTTTCTTGGACCAAGATCCCTTGTATAACCCGTATACATCACTTGATCATGCAAGAATCGGTTTTCATCTTTGAAACCTCATTTTCTTGCAAATAAACTCAAGAAAAGAAGGTTTCAAAGATGAAAACCGATTCTTGCATGATCAAGTGATGTATACGGGTTATACAAGGGATCTTGGTCCAAGAAAGGAGTTAAACGAACCAAAAACGAATTTTTACGGTTTAAATCTTTGTTTTTAAATCATAACCGAACCCATGAAAGAAATGGCTTGATTGTGGGTGTAACTTGCTTGGTGTGGTGTTATTGTGCTTGTAGGTGTTGTATCTAGTTGTTAACAAAGGCTAAAAAGCAAGATCCTTGCGATTTGAAGCTAAAACACAAGGTAGTTCGGTTTTTATATGGTGTATGTGTTTTGGACAGATTGTGGTACATTTAGAGTTAGGCTACGAAATTTCACAGAGATGATCTACACATGGAAATATGAGATCTGTGAAAATTTGGTAATTTTTGGACAAAGGATGAATATTTGGTGAATTTAATGCTCGGTTTTGGCTAAAAATGGTGAAAAATACTTAAATATCATGATAAATTCTGGAAAATTACAGATAAGCTTTTAATAACATGTAAAAGTCACACACAAAATTTTAGGTCAGTTTGAGAAGTTTAAGTAGGCTTTTCGGTTAAACGAGTTCTGGGGTTTTCTAGCTCGGTTTTAGTGAAAACGGCATGTAAAAAGAGATTTTGGTTCTGGAAAAATTACAGGGGACTATGTGGATGGCAGGGGTTATCCAAGAAAAATTTGGGATTTTTCTAAGGTTGTTTGGTATTTACGACATATTTAGTGTTTAAATGGTGTTTAAAAAAATAGATAAATAAATTTTAAATATAAAAATTAATTCTGGAAATATTTTTATAAAATTCCCCACTGTCAAAAAGTTATTTGTGCAAAATTTCAAGACCCGAGATTAAACGGATAATTATTTGTGCTAAAAAAAAATAAAAACAAACTTTTAAAGTTTAAAACGCGTAAACCGGTAAAGTTCGCCTAAACGAGCTGACTGGTGTATAAAAACCCTAAAAATGAACTATTTTCATATAACTGAGTTAAACAGGTAAAAATAAATCATCCGAAAATAATTCGGATGATTTGAGTAATTTTATCCGATTTAACAGTTTCCGGTACACTAAAGACGGAAACGGGTCCCGCGGCCAATCGGGGCGTCTAAGCCGAGCTCTAATTTCACAACTTTAATTAAATTATCAGTCAACAACTATTTTCGGGTCGTGTGTGACCAAACTCATTTTTGAAACGTAAAAACGGATAACCGTGCTAGGCACGCAAAACGGGGAAAACGAACTAATAGTAATTTTAACTATTGAACTCTAAATGATATCACAATCTGAGTCCGAAGAAGTGTTTCTGGGTTAACATTGCCCCCGGAACGGGTACAGTACTGGGTTAACAGTGTCCCCAGATGTACCGGTTAACACGGTTAAAGTTATATTAATAGTGATTGTATAGTAACGAACTTAGGGATTGTATTACAGATCTGGATTAGTAGCTGCGTACTGTGTTACCTACTTGCTTGCGAAAGGTGAGTTTCACGAGCCCCTTTTTCTGAATTGTTTTTAAATATTTTCTCGGGGCGGGAAGCATGTTATTATCAAAATGTTTAAGTACATACTGAACGCATGGATTTGCGTGTATTTATATATATTTTATTGTACGGGAATCGTACGGAAATGTACTAAGATGGTAATTGTCTGAGTTGCTAACATTGTAAGGCCCCATAACACGAGTGATTAGCTAAAAGCCGGTAGAGTGTGAATAGTACTATTGGTCTGACAAACCCAACTGGTCCGGCATGGATTTGCTGATGTTTCCCAGCCAGTTGCACATGTCTATTTTGTTGTTATTTATTTTTGCTATGTAATGTTAGGCATAGCGGTTTGGGGCAGGTTCGTGGGCGGAGTATGCCACGAGGTTGTATGTGGATAGTCAGAGGTTTCACTTGTGGGCTCAGCATAATTACATCGCTAATATATGATTATTATAATGATTTGTCACTGTTTATTTAAATTAGTGAAACTCACCAACTATTCGTAGTTGACCCGTTTTCTTTACATGCTTTCTAGGTACCCACAAACTGGAATAATTGCTACATGCTTGACGATGCGTGCTTTTTGTGGAAGCTTAATGATCTTTTTTTTTTGTATTAAGTATGTTAATGTACTGTTGGTAAAACTTATGTGCTAACGCCTAGACGGTAACTAAACTTGGAACAATGTAATATGGTGTAAATTAATGTAGTGGTGTTTTCTTTATAAGCGATGTTGTTGATATCAGATGTGTCTGTTGCATCCCGTTTACGTTTCCGTTGCGGTTACGGGGTGTTACAGAACTTGGTATCAGAGCCATTGGTTATAAAGAATTAGGATGTCTTTAAAAGATACCTAAAATATAACCAGTAGCTCAAGTATTATAGGATCTGAATATCAACTAATAATTTATAGTGACGAGATCTGGATGAACTTGGATGGGCAAGTGAGTTATTATGGTCCGGAACATAATAACAGACTTGTCCGCACAAGGGAATTCAGGGGAAGTCACGGGGAACATTAATAGGTAAAACCGGCAACATATGTGTAAGTATATGACAATATGTTTATGTGACAAAGTTGTATAAGTATGTGTATATTAATTATGATTTACAGTATGGAAGGAACTATATGTTTGCTAACTTGTGTACAGGTAAGGATGTCGAGGTCACGAAGTCTGTCAGTGGAGGAGGACCCGGAGGAGGCCAGTTCCGGGAACTCTAGGAGCTTACGCCTAGCATCCAGCACTGAGCCTAGTGAGACTAGCCGTAGGAGTACTAGCATGTCCTCCCCTACTAGGGTTGCCAGATCCTCCACCCCACCCGCACCACAGGCCACCCCTACCCCTCCCAGACCCGGATCCCACCTCACGGCGCGGATCAGTGTCCCCTATGTCCCACCTACCTCTACCCCACCCACACCTACTTTCCACAGGGGCGAGTCCTCCCGCCCCCAGCCCGAGCCTGTGCCTCCACCCGTGTGGGGTACCCCTAGGCTGGAGAGGGATGAGCGTCCCTCCTCCGAGGCTGTATGGCTCCGAGTGCTCACCGAGCAGGTGGTTGAGCACACCATCGCCTTGACGGTGGGGATCCAGAGGAGGAGACACTTGGCGGACTGCGTACTGGACAGCCAGTACGCGATTGGCCAGTTGAGGAGGGAGGGCGCATACTCCCAGTGGATGATTGACCGGATGGAAACACGGATCCGGGGTTTGCTGGCGGTGTTGGTGGTGATGGTGGCAGTGTTGGTGTGGTTGGTATACCACCATGCTTAGTTATGTTAGGGTGGTAGTAGTCAGGGTCCGCTTTTTGATACTCTGTGTAAGCAGTTAGTGGCGATGCTAACATAGAGTGAATCTTGGGTAGTTATAGTACAGCCACTAGCCCATAGGGGGTCTCTTTTGGGGATATCATTGTAGATACTTTTGGTGTATCATTCAAGCACTGACCCATAGCGGGTTATGTCGAAATGATGCCGATGTAGGACTGATGTATGAAAACTCAATCTATGTGATGATGTTTATGTAATATGTACTGACGTTTATTAATAAATGGAATGTGTGTTGTGTATCGAGATTGAAATTTGTATTAATTATATGTATTTTTCTTAATGTTGTGTAGAATGGCACCAAAACGGTCAGCTCGAATGTCAGAAGTGGATGTGGATCGTCTGATTGCTCGACAGTTAGAGGCGGCGATACCGGATATAGTATCGCGCATCGCCGCCAGTATTAACAATACGACCAATCCAGACCCTGCGAGCAATCAAACGACCACCAATAATGATGGGGAACAAAATGTTAACCCTCCACCGAACGGTAACCCGATTCCGAGTAATGACGCACCGCCTAGGGTAGTCGTTACAGACAGTAATGGCCCTATACCTAGTGTAGAAATGAACCGCACTGAACCGACTCCTGCAACAAAGGGATGTTCAATCAAAGATTTTATGTTGTGCAAGCCCCTAGAATTTAGCGGGTCTGAAGGACCAAATGGGTTGGTTAAGTGGATTGAGAAAATAGAGTCTGTTGTGAACATCAGCAACTGCCCTGAGGATTACGTTGTTAAGTATGCTACCTGCACGTTCACGGACCATGCCTTGACATGGTGGAACGCAATAGTGCAAACTCGCGGTCAAGCAGCGACAAACCGCATGACCTGGGCAGAGCTCAAGGCCCTTGTACTAGAACATTTCTGCCCGAAAAACGAACTGCAGAAGTTAGAAAACGAATTGTGGAACCTGGAGATGCAGGGGGCAGACCACTTGGGTTATACGAACCGATTTAATGAGTTGTCGCGATTGGTGCCATGGTTGGTCACCCCAGAGTCAAAGAGGGTTGAGCGTTATATATGGGGACTAACTCCAGTAGTAAAGAGTATAGTCAACTCTGGGGGACACAAGACGTTTGAGGGTGCGGTGACGCAAGCTGGTATCGTCACATACGATTTCGTGAGGAGTGGGTCACTGAAGGTGGCAGGAGAGTCCGCTGGGGGAAAGCGGGGTACGTATGACAATAGGATCCAGGAGAAGCAGCAAAATAAACGTGCTAGGCCCGCTGCCCAGAACTACGCCATGACTAGTTCAGGCGGAAGGCAGGAATCGCAGAAAGGGACGTTCCCTAAGTGTGGGAAATGCGGTTACCAGCATGGTGACGAGTGCAAGGGGGTAGTGTGCCACCGGTGTGGCAGGAATGGGCACTACGCACCGAGTTGTAGGACAAACCTAAACAATCTGAACCGACAACCGCAACCTATCCGTGCGCAGCCACCTAGGACCCAACCAGCCCGACAACAAAACCCACAAGGAAACCAAATGATGACCACCAGCCGTGCTTGCTTTGAATGCGGCAGCACAGATCACTTCAAGAGATACTGTCCGAAACTAAACCAGGGAGGAAATGGGAGGCAAACCGTGGGTCAGGCATCGTCGTCCAATCCGGCGAGAGGTCGAGCATTTGTGATGGGGGCGAACGAAGCACGCCAGGACCCCAGCGTAGTGACAGGTACATTCCTCGTCTCTGATCATTACGCTTCTGTATTATTTGATACGGGCGCCGATAGAAGTTTTGTCTCCGTTAAGTTCCTATCGATAGCAAACCTTCCGATTAGTGAAACCATAGAACCTTATACCGTAGAAGTCGCTAACGGTAAAACCATGATAGTTAATCAGATAGTTCGGAATTGCCCTTTTATTCTGAACGACCAATCCTTCCTGATTGACTTATTACCGGTAGAATTAGGTAGTTTTGACGTAATAGTGGGAATGGATTGGTTAGCACGTAACAAAGTGGAAATAAACTGTGAAAAGAAAATCGTCAAGATCCGGGTGTCGGATGACGAAGAGGTGTTAGTGCAAGGAGAGAAGTCTAGCACAATGATACCATTTATATCCCACCTCAAGGTGTTAAAATATATACGCCAGGGATGCGTGGCGTATCTAGCGAGCTTGACGGCCACAGATTCTGAGGAGAAACGGGTGGATGATATCCCGGTGGTACGCGAATTTCCACAAGTTTTCCCAGAAGAACTTCCTGGATTACCGCCAACCCGACAGGTCGAATTCAGAATCGATTTAATACCTCAAGCTGGCCCTGTTGCTAAAGCACCCTACCGACTTGCACCGTCCGAGATGCAAGAATTATCCAATCAGTTGCAAGAATTGTTGGATAAAGGATTTATACGTCCTAGTCATTCCCCGTGGGGTGCACCTGTATTATTCGTGAAAAAGAAGGACGGTAGCCTTAGAATGTGCATTGATTACAGGCAGTTGAACAAGTTAACAATTAAAAATAGGTACCCTCTTCCCCGAATTGATGATCTGTTTGACCAGCTGCAAGGTGTGAGCTATTTCTCAAAAATCGATCTTAGATCGGGATACCATCAGGTTAGAATTCAGGAAGAAGATATCCCAAAAACCGCATTCCGGACTCGCTACGGCCATTACGAGTTCTTAGTTATGCCTTTCGGACTAACAAATGCGCCGGCAGTATTCATGGACCTCATGAATCGAGTCTGTAAACCCTACCTCGACAAATTCGTCATCGTGTTTATTGACGATATTTTGATCTACTCGAAAAGTAAAGAAGAGCACGAGCAACACCTAAGAATAATTTTAGAGCTTCTGAATCAGGAAAAGTTGTATGCAAAATTCTCCAAGTGTAACTTTTGGTTACAAGAAGTACAATTCCTCGGTCACGTTGTAAACCATCAAGGGATACACGTTGATCCGAGTAAGGTTGAAGCAATTAAGAATTGGCAAGCGCCTAAATCGCCAAAGGAAATCCGCCAATTCTTAGGCTTTGCTGGATATTATCGTCGATTTATAGAGAACTTTTCCAGCATCGCCCAACCTTTAACTCTCCTGACTCAAAAGGATCGAAAGTATGAATGGGGAGAAGAGCAGGAGACGGCGTTTCAAACTTTAAAGCAAAAATTGTGCCAAGCGCCGATTTTAAGTCTCCCCGATGGAGACGATGGTTTTGTCGCGTATTGTGACGCATCGCGTAGAGGGTTAGGATGCGTGTTGATGCAGAATAATAAGGTTATAGCCTATGCTTCCCGACAGTTAAAAGTACACGAGAAAAATTACACTACTCACGACTTAGAACTGGGAGCGGTTATCTTCGCACTTAAAATCTGGAGACATTATCTCTACGGTACGAAGTGTACCATCTTCACCGATTATAAAAGTTTGCAGCACATATTCGATCAGAAAGAACTGAATATGAGGCAACGAAGATGGGTCGAGTTGTTAAGCGATTATGACTGTGACATCCGTTATCACCCCGGCAAGGCTAACGTCTTAGCCGATGCCTTGAGTAGGAAAGATCGGGTTAAGCCATTGCGAGTGCGAGCACTGGGGATGATAGTCCAGTCGAATCTTTCGGACCTGATTCGAGTCGCTCAACGTGAGGCGTTGAAAGAGGAACAATTGGAAAAGGAGGGACTTTACGGCGATGAGAAGAATTTCGAACAGCGCGTGGACGAAATTCTATATTTCAAAAATCGGGTTTGGATCCCGACCCTCCATGACCTTCGTGAATTAATCATGGACGAAGCGCATAGATCGAAATATTCCATACATCCGGGATCGGATAAGATGTACAAGGATGTGAAGGAGTTCTATTGGTGGCCGGGTATGAAAAAGGATATAGCAACGTATGTCGGTAAGTGTGCGACTTGTGCGAGAGTTAAGGCGGAGCACCAGAAACCCTCGGGGATGTTACAACAACCGGAAATTCCGGAATGGAAATGGGAGCAAATCACGATGGATTTTGTGACACATCTCCCTAAGACGTCCCGAGGACATGATGCAATTTGGGTAATCGTGGATCGATTAACCAAATCGGCACATTTTATCCCGATTAGGAATAATTATAACACTGAGAGACTTGCGCAGATTTATATAAATGAAATTGTGTCTCGTCATGGGATACCCATCTCAATCATCTTCGATCGGGATAGCCATTTCACCTCCAATCTTTGGCAAGCTGTGGAAGAAGCGCTGGGAACGCGTATTGATCTAAGCACAGATTACCACCCTCAGACCGATGGTCAGTCTGAGAGGACCATCCAAACCCTGGAGGATTTGCTTCGTGCATGCGTACTGGATTTTAAGGGAAATTGGGATCAACATCTCCCACTGGTTGAATTTTCCTATAATAACAGTTACCATAGCAGTATAAAGGTACGAAGCATTTTATGGTCGGAAGTGCCGATCACCACTCTGCTGGACTGAAGTGGGCGACACTCAGGTTATTAGATCAGACCTGGTCCAGGAAACGACCAGCAAAATACTTGAAATTAGGAACAATCTGAAGGCCGCGCGGGATCGGCAGAAGAGTTATGCCGATACCCGTAGAAAACCGTTGTCGTTTGAGAAAGGTGATAAAGTGTATTTGAAGGTATCACCTTGGAAGGGTGTAGTTAGATTTGGAAAGGCGGGGAAGTTAGCCCCAAGATATATTGGACCATTCAATATTACTGCAAAAATCGGTCCCGTAGCATACCGATTAGAACTACCCGATGAACTGAGTGCAGTTCACAACGTGTTTCACGTATCGAACTTGAAAAGATGTCTGGCGGATGAGACATCAGTGTTACCATTAGAGGGTGTCCAAATAAGTGATAAGCTCAATTTCGTAGAGGAACCCATAGAAATAGTAGACGGGAAAATCAAGCAACTTAGACACAATAAGATTTCGTTGGTCAAAGTTAGATGGAATTCGCAACGAGGCCCAGAATATACATGGGAACGAAAGGACGAATTCCGGAAGAAATACCCCTACCTATTCCCTCAAAAGGAAGTAGTCGACGCGTAAAATTTCGAGGACGAAATTTTTTTTTACGAGGGGAGAATGTAACGATTCTGGCAAAACCAGGTATACCCGAACCGGTATATACTATTTATGTGTTATTTAGTAATGAATATATGAATTATAATGCGTTTATACGTGTATGTATGATTCACAGTACGGACTATACTCGATTATGCAGTTAATCGTATTGAAAATACGATTAACCGATTAACGGTTATTGTAGCCCGAACGAATCGAGGATTACATTATAGACGAGATATAAGATATTTAGTGATGTTTACGAAGTATTAAAGCTTCGGGATAAGTGAATTAAAGCACAGAAAAAGAATTTTCGATTTAATGGTACGTCGGTACGTTAAACGAAACCTTTAATACCAAACCGAGCAAGAGACGATCGATCAAGCCGAAAAGGATGCGCAATTATTAATAATATGATGTTTTAAGTTAATAAATATCATGGTTTAAGTTTTTTTAAGTTTTAAATCGGTTTTATATAAATTTCATTTTTAAGTCGAAAACGACCGTTTTAGCCTCATTTTAAGCTGAATTAAACATTTAACCAAAAAACGAACTGAACCAGATTATCCAAAACATTATCCGGATTTCCAAAATCCAAATGGGTGGCTAGAAATGGAAAGGTGGGTCCCACCCCACCTCCCCTTGACTTCCGATCGGACAAGGGTATATCCCTTGTCACTTGTTATTTTTTTTTAAAACAAACATCTCAACCTTCATCAATTCTCTCCACATTCTCTCCACATTATTTACGTTTTCATCTTCTTTTCTTGCTACAAATCCGGGTTTTTAGGTCATAATGTGGAGAGAATTGATGAAGGTTGAGATGTTTGTTTTAAAAAAAAAATAACAAGTGACAAGGGATATACCCTTGTCCGATCGGAAGTCAAGGGGAGGTGGGGTGGGACCCACCTTTCCATTTCTAGCCACTCATTTGGATTTTGGAAATCCGGATAATGTTTTGGATAATCTGGTTCAGTTTGTTTTTCGGTTAAATGTTTAATTTAGCTTAAAACGAGGCTAAAACGGTCGTTTTCGACTTAAAAGTGAAATTTATATAAAACCGATTTAAAACTTAAAAAAAAACTTAAACCATGACATTTATTAACTTAAAACATCATATTATTAATAATTGCGCATCTTTTTCGGCTTGATCGATCGTCTCTTGCTCGGTTTGGTATTAAAGGTTTCGTTTAACGTACCGACGTACCATTAAATCGAAAATTCTTTTTCTGTGCTTTAATTCACTTATCCCGAAGCTTTAATACTTCGTAAACATCACTAAATATCATATATCTCGTCTATAATGTAATCCTCGATTCGTTCGGGCTACAATAACCGTTAATCGGTTAATCGTATTTTCAATACGATTAACTGCATAATCGAGTATAGTCCGTACTGTAAATCATACATACTCGTATAAACGCATTATAATTCATATATTCATTACTAAATAACACATAAATAGTATATACCGGTTCGGGTATACCTGGTTTTGCCAGAATCGTTACATAGGACGTAATTAAGTTTAGGTGTATTAACGACGATGATGATGAGACGTTGCAGGCCTATTTAATTGCATTATAATGATCGTTATATCATATACTAAGAAACGGGTTAAGGACGGACTTGTTTATCAAGCAATACGTATCATAAAATATTATGATTTCCTAATTAGTTATGACGGTGATGTCTTTTTGGTAAGAAGATCAAAATGCATAAATAAATTTATTTTTTATGACGAGAATTATGGTGCAAGCTAGTTATTTGGGTATCTGGGTTTGATAATCGGGTCGCGGGATTCGGTTGACAAGAATTATGGTTCAAGCTAGTGATTTGAGTATTCGGGTTCGCTAATCGGGTCGCGGGATTGGGTCATGGTGATGGGTTTGGATTATTATATTATAATTCCCAGATTTTACAGTTTAGTCCCTCTAGATAGGGCATGGAAACATAAATGGGTTAAAGTTTGGTTTTTGGTGGTTTTGCCAAGGTAAGAAAGTTATATATATTATAAAATTAATTAAATAATAATATAATAATAGTTAATCTTTTTGATATAGCGATATTTTTATTTACAAAAATAACCCAAACATGAAAGCGGGTCGGACTTTGGATAAATGAAAAACCTGAGTTGTTACAGTCTCCCATATTTTATGGAATTTCGTCCCGAAATTAAAGAATACTTATAACAACACCATTATCTTTTGAGCAAACGAAAATTTTAAAATATAATTGAAAAATTTATCATAACACAGAACTTTGAATAGTTAAAAAAATGCTTCAAATGCAAATCTGATAAGGGCACTTAAATATAGGATGTACCAGCAGCGTATGCACCATGTCCTTATCATCTGTACATTTGTATCATTATCCCAAGTACTTCCAGTTCTATATTATGACACAAAATCTTATGCACCATGATTTCCATACGAGGACCTCGATAATTATGTTTCAGACCATAATTATTTACATCTTCGGATGGTCCATATGATTCGTCCCATCGTTTGAAAATATAATTTTAATAATAGAAATCCTATAGGGAAAAGAGTTTTAGGAGAGACATCTTTTAAGTAATAATTATACTTTGGTTATTTAAAATAAGAAATTTTATAAAACAACCCTTCTAAAATTTTAAACTTTACTCGAGGGGCATAATAATAGAAAATCTTAATTAGTAATTCAATAATTCATAAAACGTTAATTCAAAGTTTATTAAATAGTCGATACAAGGCAGAAAAGTCAGATTCAAGTAAGATAGAATAGGACGACCGGCAAAGTCTTCTAGTTGTTTAATATGCAGTTGCGCATGACTTGGGACCTTGAAACTTAAGCGTCTTGGATGATTTGATCCATGAGGGCTTGAGAAGTCTTGATTGATTCAGCATAACTTAAGCGTTAACGGTCTGCAAGAGGGTGGTTTGATTAGAGTAGGGTTGGTAAGCTTGAGCTTGCGGGTGCGGGATATGATAGAGCTAGGTTAAGTAAGGTTGATCTTGATTGATGGGAGGAACTTGAGGGGCATGAGGTTGATATGTTTGATTTGATTAACAACATAGTTATTAGGATTAGACTTGCGCTTGTTGTTGTAGTTGTTGTTGTTGCAAGGATGAGTAGGGGTAAATGATTTAAATTTTCAATTAAGGAAGTAATGAACAAGTTCGAATTGGTTTTATTAATATTTAGAATTTCAGTTTATATTTTAGAGGTTGCATAAGTTAACTCCTTGGCTATACACGCGACCATACAGTGGTCATGAGAACTAGGCGATTGATGTCGAGGACGGCAGTGATTTCTTAGATGAGACCAAAAATAAAGATTTATAATATGAAGGATAAGTTGAGGAAAACATTAGAGTAATAAAATGTTTAATTATGTAGATAACTTATAAGAACGTTGCCTTAAGAAGTAAGGGGGGATTTGCGTCATAGGGATTAAAAGTAAAAGATTATAAGATGAGGGGGGTACATTGTGTAAATATTTATTAGATGATTTAGTCCATATGATTAATGTGTGATGACTACCCGATGATATAAGTCAGTTTAAAATTTAGATTTTTATTTGATTAAGTTAACTTTAGAATAAACTAACGAAATATAAATTGTGTGGTGGCCTCCCATGAGCTTTCCATGGCAGTTTAAATGGCCCAACGAAGCTAATGAATAAAAGCAACTGAGTTGGACAGCCCATGAGCATGACATGGCATTTTGATTGTCCCAACTAATTAACGAATTAACAATACAATAAAGTTTGTCGGCCCGATGAGCGTTACATGGTGTTTTAACCGACAAAACTAAATAACGAACTAACGAAATAAAATTTGGGTATAGTTGGAGTATCTCGTGAATCACCGCGTATGATTACTCCAACAAAAACATAAAACAAAGTGAGAAATAGATAGTAGGAGTGCCCATGGATACAATGGATTTTTCACCCAACTAGCCAGTTAAATAACAAAACACAACAATCGGAATTTACCGAATTTAGCCACAAACCACCGTGAATTCAGTTTAAAATCAACCTAAGGTGTCGGTCGTATGACAGTTGTGTTTCTCTTTGTCCTAGAGGAACTTGTCATACTACCTAGCCTTAAGATGAAGGAGTAAAAACAAAAGTAGGGAATTCTTAAGAAATTTCCCAAAAACAAAAGGCAATCTACTTTGATTTAAAATATTTACGAAAATTTTTCTTTGAAGGTGGAGGCATAGCCTCGGAGTTATGTGTGTGTGCATAACAATATAATAATAAACAATCGTTATTTAAACAGTTAAATAAATACTTTATCTAGCAAGTAAGTACGTAAGCTGTAAACAATCAAATAGAACACATCGGGTATACAAATAAGCACGTATGGGGCTCCTAAGCATGTTACTAGGGCACCACTAACGACCTATCTTAAACCTTCGGCTTTGATACTAATCTGTCACACCCAAACTTAAGGCGGAAATGTCGGGGCGTGGACTGATTGCTACTGCTCACAAGGCACTATCATGCAATATTTAAACGACAATATCTATTAATTAATTTCAAATTTTCAAATAAATCAAATACAAACTAGTACATAATCCATAAATAAAACAATACAGATTTATCTTGATTAAAATTTTCTAACTTAAATTCTTCACTAAGTCTTCACCAAATCTTGATACTAATATAAACAATAACCTGCATATGCATACAAACAATAACCTGCATATGCGTATAAAGAACGGGCTCAACCAATCCATATAAATGGACATTGGTTACCAAGCATGGACTAAACCGTTGCCATAAAAATGGACATCGGTTTCCGAAGTAAACAATAACGCTCAAATAAAGAAAATAAGCAAATAGCAAGTTAGGCATAAATTGATATACACACAAGGATTAATAGTTGCGGTTTTGAATACTAGATAATAGTTAAATGTATAAGATACGCACATGTCCCCAAAAAGGTATAAAAATAAGTAAAAAAGGGGAGTGATTACTTACCTTAGCGATTAAGCAAGGGATAATGATTAAATTAGAAACCGATATGTCAAGCTCCTCGGGATTTACCAACAAGGATCCTATTTACAATAATTGAGGAAATAAATATGTATAGAATAACGAAGCTAACACTAGATAGAGGATCGGGAATTTGATAATCAAGGGTAATCTTACAATACTTAAATATTATTTTAGTTTATTATTAATTTTATTAAAAAGTATACTTTAATTGTATAAACTCATAATTATAAGTAAAATACTTGAATAAATAATATTTATAATCTTTGATGAATTATATAAAGGCAATTGTATTAAATAACTATTTTAAGCTAACAATACGGTTTATGTATATATAGATATTTTTACTATTAATAACGAATTCTTTTAAATAATTATTTTTGATTAAATAATAAATGATAACTAATAATATTTATACAAAAGATATAAATATTATAAAAATATTGAATTTATTCTATATTTTAATAGGTTAAATAACAAGATGAATTTTAAATTAAAACCTTTAACAAATTTATTACATATATATATATATATATATATATAGGGGTGGGTTGAAATGAAAAGAAATAGTTTTCTAGGAAGAGTAAGAATCAATCTAGGCCATTGGATCTATGATCTAATGGTTGAAATTTGTAGTTTTTAAACTACCAAATAGTTTCTTAGGATTAAGGATTTATGCTACATAGTTTCTTCACTCTAAATTTTGTGTCATTCCTACACTTCCTACAAAACTATGTATTTTTATTTTAACCCTTTTCTATATATATATATATATATATATATATATATATATATATATATATATATATATATATATATATATATATATATATATATGGCGTTAAAACAAAATTCGAAAAAATGATCGATTTATATGTCGGTTTTAATAAAATAACATTTATTTAGTATTTAATACTAACTATATTAAATAAATAAAACCTTTAAAAATCATAAAACCATTTAAAACAAAAATAAAGCCAACCTGCCATTGCAGGGACTCGAACCCGTGCCATTGGCCGGCTCAGGGGTTTTAACACACACACCCTAGCCAAATGTGCTAGGGTGTCACCTAGTTTAAACTCGAAAACAATATATTATAACAAAAACTGATGAAACCCCAATTGTATAAAACCCTAGATATCAAATCGAATGATCTATTAACTTTTAATTCAATTAACCTTAGGGTTAATACAGAATGGAAGACGACGATTGAAACCATATAATTTTTTACCTATAACAGTGAAGAATGATGGACTAATAGATCGCGATGTAGCCGACTCAAATAAGGATAAGAACAGATACTTGCAGGCTGCTAGGACGTAATTAAGTTTAGGTGTATTAACGGCGATGATGGTGAGATGGTGCAGGCCTGTTTAATTGCATTACAATGATCGTTAAATCATATACTAAGAAACAGGTTAAAGACGGACTTGTTTATCAAGAAATACGTATCATAAAAGATTATGATTTCCTAATTAGTTATGACGGTGATGTCGTTTTGGTAAGAAGATCAAAATGCATAAAAAATTTCTTGTTTATGACGAGAATTATGGTGTAAGCTAGAGATTTGGGTTTTCGGGTTCACTAATCGGTTCGTGGGTTTGGGTCAGGGTGACGGGTTTGGATTATTATATTATAAATCCTAGATTTTACAGTTTACTCCCTCTAGATAGGGTGTGGAAACATAAATGGGTTATAGTTTGGTTTTTGGTGGTTTTGCCAAGGTAAGAAAGTTATTTTTATATATATTATTAAATTAGTTAAATAATAATATAATAATAGTTAATCTTTTTAATAAACGTGATATTTTTATTTACAAAAATACCCTTAAGTACTAAAATCACTGATTGATTAATTGATTGAATGTATAGAGGTAAGGTAGCGAAAAGATCCAAATACCCTTAAGTACCATCCGCGGGTCACAGAGTCTCTCCTCATATGTCACCCGCAAGACAAATGGATCACCCGCATGATTCCATAAAGGAAGAACACTGATACGTTCTAGAGACTGTATGCAGAAGCATCTAGGCACCCTCAGAAGTGGTTCGCAGGGTAGTGTCCCCACCCACTAGGATGACCAGAAGGCAATGTCATAGGACAGCTGTAACTAACTAAATACCTTCTAGAAGATTTACCAAGATCGTTTCTTGGAGAATACGGGACCCATCAGCCAATCAATGGAGGACAGCTGGTCAGGTTGTTATAACCGCGCACATGGCCAGGGTTATCTCGTCCTATCAAAGAGAGACATGTGTCCAGGTTGTTATAACCATGCACATGAGACGTATAGCTCAACCTATTATATGAAGGCACGTGTCCAAACGGTTACGGGAGAATTCTAAAATGAGACAGCTGGACCAAACACATTTCCACACTCTTCGGCTATAAATACCACCACAATCTCCATGAGGTATTCATTCACTCCCAACGATCTACTCTAAATACTTAAGTACATTCTCTCTATCAGAACTGTACTTATTCTCACGTCGGAGGGTGGTTACGGGAAGACCCCCCTGTTGTCCTTCCTGTAACGAGCTCACAGTGTCTGTTTTGTTGGTTTCTATCACTGGACTTTGGGAGATTGGGCTCATATCGTTGTTGGTTGTTGTCGTATCCTACCATGTGGACTCATTGGATCTAGGACCCGTCTAGGGAGTAGATCCGTGTTTTTTCATTGGCGCCATCCGTGCTTGTGTTAGAACTGTGATAATATTTTGTATCTGTTGGTTCGTACAATCTGAGTCAATTTCTCAAAGGGCCGATGGGAACTCCTACACCTGTTTTGCGAACTACTTATGATGTAACACATGGAGGTTTTACTCTAGGTACCCTAGGACGTGTTACGACACGGGGAGGTCAAACTCCGGTTGACCTAGGACATGTCACAGCGCCAGGAGGCCTTACTCCAGGCGACTTAGGACGTATCACAGTGGAAACTCGCCGGACTCGTACAGAATTAGGGCTGGAAGACGGTTCCGAAAATTATGAGCCAACGAGATCCCATCGTCAGAATTCCAGAGCTAGGGGACCCTTATCCCCTGAGGAATGGTATCGTCTCCAGCAGGAAAATGTCACAGCTGAATACGAGTGCATGGTTCGTGAAGAGCGACTGCGCGTTCGTCCTCTAGATTATAATGAATCTCCTAGGAGATCCCCTTCTCCTCCTACAACGGCGAGGAGGAGTCAGCTCCGTCATAGCCTTCAAACGGAGAGAGATCCTAGAGAAGAATGGCGAAGGTGTGACCGACCTTGTATGTTCATGTGCGTGCCTTCCTACAAAGACGAGTATGACAGTTACGACCCGTCATATCGTCCAGGTGAGTTCAGTTATTTTAGCGGTGATAGCAGACTTCATGCGCGAGAAGGAACTAGTCATCCATGGGAGATAGTTCATCAGAACGAATACCATAGTGATGCTGAGGAAGACTTCACTAAGCCATATCGCCCGTTAGCCTTCGCTGAAAAATTGAAATTCATCGCGCGCATTGCAACAGCCCCGTTCCCGGTCAATGAAAAAATTCCAACATATGTAGGAAAATACAACAGGATGACTGATCCTAGCGATCATCTATTGAATTTGTGGCTATTGGAGGATTTAGCGGTTGGACTCTACGTTACTGGTGTCACATGTTCGCTTTGACATTCACCGGGGCGGCGTGTGAATGGTTTGAGAAGTTGCCGGATGGGCAAATCAAAAGTTGGGACGACTTCGTTGGTAAATTCTCCAACACTTCAGTCAGCAGAAAAAACACACTCGTGATCCATCTGAGATATTGGACGTGGTTAGACGCAACAATGAGTCTATAGAAGACTTCATTACTCGGTTTAACAACGAGAGTGTTAATATCGGCAGAATAAGTAAAGACATGTTGCCGGGAGCCTTCCGCAAAAATGTGAAGAGTAACGAATTGATTCGTACTTTAACTGGCAGGGATGGAATGCCCACATCTTGAGATGATATAATGTCCACGGCTAAGCTGTTTGCGAGGATTGACAAGACTTTGGCTACTGATGGTCGGAAGCAAAATCCAAAGGTGGAATTCCAAACTCCGTGGCTAAACAGACAGGCAAAAGGAACAATTTGGTCAAGTCTACAGCCTTCCACGGAAGTGTCAAAACTATTTGATGCCAGATCTCTGATAGGCAACAAGAACAAAGTGAACTCTTCAGCGCGAGTCACTAACAATTGGACTTCACTGTCGAAGAATCCTTGAGAAATCTTACCATTGAGAACGTGAATTTCAGAAAACCTCAACCATTCACGAGGAGATCATTCCTTGATCCTAAAAAACATTGTTCGTTTTATGATGACATAGGGCATAACACGAACGAATGCATAGCTTTGAAAAGTGAGATCGAGGCGGCAATAAAATCAGGAAAACTTGGACACTTGGTAAAAAATGCAAGACCAGGGACTTGTAAAGCTCCCGCGGGAGATAACCAGGGCCCGCCCAAGAAACAAGTCAAAGACCTGAATGTTCACATGATACAAGGCGGACACAAGGTGGAAGGAAAGAGGAGAGAATTTATAGAAGAGGAGAGGAAAAGCGATCCAGTAATTTTTCCCCAGGTCAAAGGAGGCCCTCGCAACAAAAAACCATTGATAATCACCGCCCTCATTGGTCAGTATCGTTCACATTACGTCTTCTTTGATACTGGAAGCACCTCAGACATAAGGTATGAGCAATGTTTTGAGCAACTTCATGAAGATGACAAGGTGAGACTAAAACCGATTCATGCTCCTGTGTCTGGTTTTGGAGGTGAAGTGATGCACCCGCAAGGGGTTATATATTTTCCAGTCACTCTCAGTGATGGAATCCATTCAAGAACCGAAGATGTTGAGTTTTTGGTCTTGCCGGCGACGTCCAAGCATGATATCATCTTGGGACGTGAGTCAATTGGTGACTTTAATACTCATCGCTCAACAGCTCACGGTGCGGTAGGTGTTCCAACCCGCACTGGTGTAGCAATCATCCGCATTAACGGTCACTATTTCACGACATAAAGTTCAAAACCCAGCAAAGTTCCAAAGCAAGCTCAGAATATTGAACCAGAAAAATGGGTGTTGAACAAAAAATTTCCAGATCAAACAGTTGTGATCAGACCTGTTATCTGGAAGATAGTAAAAACTTTTTGAAGCAGTTCCTAACAAAAAACGTGGACATCTTCGCTTGGCAACCCGCCGATATGACCGGTGTCCCCCGTAATATCGCGGAGCACAAGTTGAGGTTGAACCCAACATTCACGCCAATCATCCAACAAAAGGAAATGATGGGTCCAGAACAAACCAAAGCTGTGAATGAACAAGTACAAGATCTTCTTCATGCAGGAATTATTCGTGAAATCAGGTATCAAACATGGGTGGCTAATCCGGTCAACGTTCCAAAGAGTAACGAAACATGGCGGATGTGTATAGACTTCAAGGATTTGAATAAGGCATGTCCAAAATATTATTATCCATTATTCGAAATTGATCTTAAAGTTGATGTTGTGGCTCCATTCAAGTTTAAATGCTTCCTCGACGCCTACAAAAAGAACCACATGGCGGCGGGTGATGAGGACAAGACAACATTTCGTACAGACCAGGGCATATTTTGTTACAAAATGATGCCCTTTGGATTGAAAAACGCGGGTGCTACATATCAACGACTGACGGATTAAGCCTTCAAAAATCATATTGTTCGGAATTTAGAGGTATATATGGATGACTTGGTAATAAAAAGCATCGAAGAAGACCAGATGTTAAGAGACATTGAAGAAATGTTTGATACTTTGAGAAGTATCAACATGAAGCTTAACCCAAGTAAGTGTTCTTTCGGAATGGAAGAGGGGAAGTTTTTAGGGGTCATAGTAACGGGTGCGGGCTTCACAGCTAACCCAAATAGAGTTCAGGCAGGGGCCCGCATGCCTTCACCCTTCCTCCCTCAAAGAAGCGCAAACGTTTAATGGAAGACTTGTGGCCTTAAATAGGTTCTTAGCCAATCATACAGCTAAATCTTAACCATCTGTATCCACTTTGAGCAATTGCATTAAGAAAACACTCTTTAAGTGGACCGCAGAGGCTGAACAAGTATTTCTTGAAAAGAAGTGTTTGATGGAATTACCAACTCTAATAGCACCACATGCGGCAGAGCCTCTAACACTGTACTTATAAACGTCTGATATCACCATTTAAGACGTGCTACTGACGGACAGAAAGAATGTTCAAACACCAATTTACTATGTTAGTAGGATGTTGACAGGTCCAGAGACTAAATACTCAATGCTCGAAATATTGGTTCTGGCACTGTCTATGCTGCCAGGCGTCTCCGTAGAGATTTCCAAGGCCATCCCATTAATGTGTTAAACGGGGTATTAGCTCAAAAATGTGTTAAGCAAGCCAGAATTGTCTGGGCGATTGGCGAAATGGGTCATCGAACTGGGTGAACATGCAATTGAGTACAAACCCAGACCAGCAATCAAAGTCCATGTTTTGGCGGACTTCGTCACCAAAGTCCCGTAACACAAAGAAGAAGAATGCTTAATTGAACAGCAACCCCTGGTACCTCCTGAACAAGGGCAAGCTTGGTCATTGTTCACGGACATAGCTTCAGGTAATGAAGGGTCAGGGGCTGGCCTCAGATTGGTTAATCCGGAAGGCCATGAATTCACTTATGCTATAAAGTTGGACTTTAAAAGTACCAACAACGAGGCTGAGTATGAAGCCTTTTTAGCAGGCCTGTAGATTGCCAAGAAACTTGGGTTAAGCATTTGGAAGCAAGAGTAGACTCTATGTTAATTGCGGGGCAGATTAATGGAACGTATGAAGCAAAAAAAATGATGTGATGGCTTCGTATTTGTCATAAGCAAAAGATTTGATTCTTCAATTTTTTCTTGTAAAGTCATCCATATCAAACGAAGTGAAAACAAGTCGGCGGATGCTCTTAGAAAAATGGCATGCGTGCCTTACTTACTAAAAACTTTCGTTTAAATTTGTCTTCAATTACTGAGCAACAAAGGTCTCCTGGTCCGCGTGCCAGAAAGATCCGCAGGTCCTTAATAAAAATACATGTAATCCTTTATTGACAACTAAGAAGATCCTACAATTAAACACTTATATTATATACATAAGACAAAGTGTGAAGGAAATACTTCTTATATGTGAATACCTAACAGATCTCAGATCTAAGATAATAATAACTATAACGGATCTAGTCCATGATGCTCTTTAACGATTATGTATTAATGTTATGTATTAGTATTAATTGTATAATATTAGATTGAATACGTTAATGAAGCTTGAGAGAACAATTGGAAAGAGGTTCGATAATATTGAACTCAAAACTTAAATTAACAGTGGATGAACCCACTATATATAGAAGATGGGTCTAGTTCGTTACACATTCCGTAACGAACTAGCCACCCACTTCTTTACAATACAATTAACAAAATAAACTTAACGAATCACTCCCTGATTCGTTAAACATACTTAACGAATCAGGAGGGAACATAACATAAGTCTAGTTCGTTAAACATCCTTAACGAACTAGATGACTTCCTTAACGAACTAACTTAATATCTTAATAATTATTACATTAATTAAACGATAAATACATTAACGATAGTTACAAGGACTCGAGACGCAAAATCGTGTACTAACAGACACCCCCTCTTCTTGTGCTCTTTGTATTTAATTTACTTGAAGCGCTTGCTTTGCCAATCTCTACAACTGTGAATACCTTGCTCATGACACACACAAACAACACGCTGAAACTGCATTGCTCGGTCATAGTCTTCACGGCGCTCAAATAAAATCTTATTCATAAAAAACACGTCATTGTCGGTCTCTGTCAAGTTCACGAGCCACATCGGATCGATGATCTTTATCAGCTCGGTCTTTAACCCTTTACCCAAGACAATAACGGCCTCAA